>NW_025792173.1:0-14502 GCF_021613505.1 Equus quagga | reverse complement strand
CAGAAGTCCGTCCTCCGTGGAGAGCCGTCTGCACTGCGGGGCAGGCCCCTCACGCCCTCAGCCCCTGGTCCAGCACAGGCATGGGAAGGGCCGGCCCCAGCTGCCCTCGCCAGCAGCCAGGCCTGGCCACAGGCCCCTGCCTGAGGCCGTTCTTCTCGAGGCCCATCCCAGGTTATGAAAGAGGCTGGAGAGCTTGTGGGGGACCCTCTTGGGGTCACCAGTCCAGCCCTTTATCTTACAGAATGAAACCCCGGGCTCAGAGAGAGGGACTTGCTTGGGGTCAGGGAGCAAGAGCCTTGTCGGCCTGCCCCGGGGCCCCTCCACCCCAGCTGGGCTTTGTCCAGCTGCCAGACTCTGGCCATCAGGCCTCCGGGCTCCTCGGCCTGGGCTGTTGGCCTGCCCCGTCTCACCCGGGGGCACCCTCTTAATCCTGGGTTGGGGTGGGGTGGGGGCTGAGGTTAGGAGATGCCACCATTTCCAGAACGCTCCAGTGTGCGTTCCCTACAGGTCAGGACATCCCCCCGTGCAACCACAAGCCACTCAGAGTGGGGGGCTCCTTGTCACGTGACCACCATCCCTCCCACTTCTCAGCGACATCCTCGTGCGGGTCACCCAGTCTAGAACCCACCCATTTGCTTGTCTGTTCCTGTGGTCTCCTGCAGTCTGGAACTTTCCTTGTCTCACCTGCTCTTCATGACCTTGACGTGCTTGGCGAGGCCAGTTATCTTGCAGATGTGGACAGCTTGGGCTCGTCTGTCCCCGTCCAGATTCGGGTGGGGCCCGTTGGTGCCCCCAGCACATCCTGGTAGCAGGTGTGTGAAGGTCTGTGCTGACGGTGCTCACGTGATCCAGCTCGGGTCGGCCTGGTTTTTCTCTGTAGAGTTACTGTTGCCTTTAGCGGCTGGTGCGTGTCTGCGGGAAGCTGCTCTGAGATGACGGAAACCCTGTTTCTCCTCAGACTTTTGCCCACCGATCCTCACCTCCGTCGGTGGGTGCTGCCTGGGTCAGTTGTCACTGTGCTGACCACTGCCGCCTCCCATGCGCGGTGGAGTTAGTCCCGTCAGCACAGACCCGTGTCCCCCCAGGGTTGTAATCCATCGCCCTCATCGTCTGTTTCGACAAGTGTGGTTTTCGTTACGGTTGTGACAGCTCCCGGGGCCAACATGTTGAGGTCGGGTGCCCTGCGTGCACGTGATGGGGAGGGACCTCCAGGAAGCAGGCACCTGTGAGCCGAGCTCTCGAGTCAGGCTACAGGTGCAGCAGGGGGAACGGCCTTGTGAGCCGGCGCACAGGCTGGGCCAGGATGTGCCAGCAGCACTGCAGGAATCATCAGCCGGCAGTGCGGCCCGCTCCGGAGCCCCGCGCTGTGTGTGACAACGCGCTGCATCCTTGCCACAAGCCCGCTGTCTTGCATAGCCCCAAGTCAACTCCCCACTCGAGGAAGCTCAGGGCTCCCCCAGCAGGTTGGCAGCCATCTGTCCCCAGAGCCCAGGGCCAGGGGACAGGCCATCCCAAGAACGCTCTGGAGCAGGCGTCACCTGCGGGGAGCCAGCGGGGAGCTGTGTGCAGAGCTCTCGTCGCCCACCCTGCCTGGGCCTGGGCTCCGGGAGCTGCCCCTCCCCTCCCAGGGGTGAGGTGCTCCTGGCCAACGTGTTGGGGTGACAACTGGGCTGACCAGGTGCCAGGCCGCTTCCCACTTCCCTGGACGCAGCAAGACCCGCTCCCTGAGGAGGGGCTGTGGGCGCCTCTGGGTACCTGCTCCAGCCGGGTGGCCCTTGCCCCCTGGCTGAGACCACAGCCCTCACGGGCACAGGAGTGTCCTGGGGCAGGTGTCAATTTTGATGAAGGCTGATGTACCTAGTTTTTCTTGGGTTGCCTGTGTTTTTGGTGTCATAGCTAAGAAATTATTGCCTGAGCCGAGGTCTCACGGATTTCCTCCTGTGTTTCCTCCAAGAGTTGTGCGGTTTTAGCTCTTACTTGCAGGTCTGCGATCCGTTTTGGGTTGACTTTTGTGCACGGTGTGAGGCAGGGTCCGGCTTCAGGCTCTTGCCCGTGGCATCTGGTTGTCCTGGCGTCGCAGATGGAGAGAAGGTTGTGTTGGAAATTGGCTGACCACGGGTGTCGGCCTTTCTTCCTGGACTCTCGGTTCTGTGCACGGATCCGTCGTCTCGGTGCCGGGACCACGGTCTCCATCACTGCGGCTCTGTCGTGGGTTTGAAGTCGAGACGTGCGGGCCGCTAACTGCTTCTTAAGTGGACGTCCAGCCGCTCCTGTCTTCAGCCTCATCTTCGCTCTCCTAGGAGTAACCGCACAGCCACTTCTGCCGCCTGTGGGCGAGCAGGGGGGGCGACCCACTGCCCAGTTGCTTTGCTCAGCTGAAGCGTCTTCTGCCCCAGATCTTCCAAGTCGGTCATCGTTCATCCCCAGCCCCCAACGTCGTGACTGTTTCCTTTTCCTCCGTCCTCTCTGTCCTGGCAGATTGATCTCTGAAAATAGATCTATTTACTGTCGAGTCAGTGGCATTTCAGGAGGGCGTGAAAACTGATGGCTGCCGGCCCCCTTGGTGCAAGCCAGAGCTGATCTGTGAGGAGGTGGCCCAGGGCCAGCTGAGGATGGCCCCCAGGCCAGCCCGCCCTCCCCGTTCCCCCAGTGCTGTCATCCTGGAGCGAGGGGACTGAGGGGGAGCAGGTGTGGCCCAGGGCCCTTTGCCGATGGGGTGTCCTCTGCTGCCTAGCCACCTGAGCTCCTCAGGCCCTGGTGTGTGGACACTTGGGCCAGACGGTGCCCTTGAGGCACAGGGGTGAGACCCGAGGCGCAGCCACAGGACCAGGAGCCCACGCTCTGAGCACCTCGTGTCTCCACTGCTCGTGTCCCTGCACCACTGCCACCCCTGCCTGCCCCTGACAGTACTTGTCCTCTTCCCGTCCAGGTTCCCGACAAGCACTTCTCCACCCTGCTGGCCTACCTGGAGGGGCTCAGGGGCCGGGCCCGCGAGCTGACTGTGCAGAAAGCTGAAGCTCTGATGCAGGAGCTGGACGAGGCGGGCGCCGCCAGCCCGGACCCCCTCCTGCTGGAGAAGAGCCAGCGCCTCCGGCAGGTGCTCCAGCTGCTCTCCTAGGGGCGGCCGGCGGGTGAGGCCACTGCCGCAGCGCGGGGGGTCCAGCCTTTGCAGGATGCAGCTGACCCCTCACCCAGGTGGGGGCCCGGCATGGGGCAGGCAGGGTCGCCGGCTGGTCGGCGGTAGGTCCCTGCTTCTCCTGGCACCTGACCCTCAGAAGGACCGCCTCTCTCTCCTGACCCTCCTTGGCCAGAGACCGTTCACAGATGACGAGTTTTAACCCGTTTACAGCAGAACGCGGTCACTCTGGAATAACCTAGAGCCGCCACTCCTTACCTTCCCACTGCCCTCCAGCTGCCAAGGAAGTTGCTTCGTGATGGAAATGCCTATTTTTCTACCAAAGATCCCGCGCTCGCCCTTCGCACCAGCCTGGTCTGCAGCGTTGGGGTGTGGGGGTCCCCAAGTTTGGGCCTGTATTTGCCGAGCGGCCCAGGCCTTGGCTTGTCCATCTCTTGCCTCCCTCCTGGGGCCGTGCCACGGCCTCGCTGCCCACTTCCAGGGAAGACCTGGCTATGTTTTCAATAAAGACCTGCCCGTGTCGGCCGTGGCTCTTGTCCGGTGTGACTTGTGCTCCTTTGCCTGTAGATCGTGAAGAGCTTCTGAGAGCAAGCCTCGGGCCGTGAGGCCGTCCGTGGCCGAGGCCTCCCCAGACGGCGTCCAGGCGTGCTCCTCCCATGGCACTCCTGGACGCCAGCGCTGACCGGCCACTCGCTCCGCAGGCCCGTCACTTCCCAGTGTCGGCGGTGACTGCACCGGCTGCCCTCCCACGGCCGTCCCAGCCGGGGAGACGCCTGCTCTCTGCATAAACATGGGTGCGCAGGCGGCGAGCCTCTGGAAGTCAGGGCGCTGAGCACCCCAGAGATGCAGGGGGAGAAGTGTCCACACCTCTCCTCCAGCGTGAGAAGCCGGCATGGGGCCTAGGCCGCCCCACACAGCAGACCAAGTGCCGGCTGCGCGGGGTGGCTTCAAGACCTGCTCCAGGTGCAGATTCGTAAGCTGCGTTGTTGGGCTGCGGCGGTGCCCAGACCCCCGTGAAGCCGTGGGATGTGAGCTGGCGTGTTGTAGTTACAATGCCCACCGTGAGCCCCAGGCCCCAGGCCTGTGTGTGGGTCCCTTATTCCAGAATAGGGTCTCCAGCCTCTCTGTGGCCACTCCTGGCCTGGCTGGGCCTCCCCGGCCGTGGCCCCCGGGGACATGGCCTCAGGGCCGCGTCATCAGCCCTGGTTTGTGACCGGCAGGCCTTTCTGATACTTCAGCTTCAGTTATCATGAAACCCCTGTGTCGAGGGCCAATTCTGAACGGCGAGGTAGGGCCCTGGGGTGGGTGACCAAGCCCAGGAGGGGCCCACACTTCCAGAGGGGCCCAGGCAGGTCCCTCACTGCCCACTCGAGCCTTTCCCTCTTCTCACCCATGACCCAGACCCCTGGACTCTGAGGGTCGCGACACCCCACCTCCCATGCAAGCCTCATCAGTCCCCACCCCCAACCCCTGGAAAGAGGGATGCCGTGTGCTCCTGAGGGGGCGTTCCATCCCGTCCCCCGCCCACTGGTGCAGCTGGAATCCTGATCATACACACACACGCGTGTACACACGCACACGTCCAGTTCTGGGGGGAGCGACTGGCCCAGCACCGTCTTAGGCCTCTGTGGCCTCGCAGACGGTCAGAAGCCCTGCCCCCCTGCTGTCCATCAGGTGGACCATAAACAGGAGGCCCTTGGGAACTGGGAGTCAACGCAGGTCTGCGGGAGCCTGCAGGCCGGGGCGGCATCCTAGCTCCATGGGTAACCTCAGACCGCGAGCAGTCAGGTGTGGGCCTCCCCATCTCTGAGCTTTGAGGTATCTTAAGAAGTACACTGAGAAGTAGACATACAAGGAAAGAAGATGCACAAGATACAAAGAAGACGCAGATCATTTTTAAGTAATGAAGGTTGTTTGATCAACAACATAGCCCTGGGTTTCCCAGCAGCCGAGTCAAAAAGGGAAATGTGCTGGGTACCAAGTCCTTGTGTCTGTGAGTGGACAGGGTTGTGAAGAGCATGGTGCTCCCCTCGCTGGAGCACACACCATCCCCACACCAGCTCCAGGAGGCTCCTTCCTCCCCAGGAGCTCCCGTCGCAATGTGAAGTGCTGTCCTCTGCGGCGTCCTCCTGCAGAGGGAGGTGATGCAGTGACATCACCTGGGACAAGGCTGTCAAGAGGCATCGCTTGGTGTGGGACCAAGCTCAGGAGCCAGGCGGTTCCTGGGGTCCCCATGCCGGTCGGAGATGATGCTCTGATGAGACCCCGGGGGCGGCTGAAGTGGAAGGTTGGAGCCTGGGGCCAGGCCGCTGCATGGGGGTGGGGGCCACGTGCCTGGGGACCGTCTTTGAGTCCCCACCTCACCAACCCTGCGAGGGGCCACCGGCCGGAAGCTTCCTGAGGGTGGCTGTGGTTTCCCCTTTCACCCACCACCACTCACCAGGAGAGAGGAAGGAGCAGTCAGCCTGGCCCCAGCATGACGCCATGAGGACACTGAAGCACCAGCTCCTCCTGGCGACACGCTCGTTGGGGGCTTGGTGAGGGGCTGGGGCTGAGGGGTGGGACTCAGTGGAAAGTCCGACGTGGTGGCTGCACAGCCCCTGTCCCCCCACAGGAAGCAGGTGCCTTTTACTTTACTTCTTCCGGAATTTATGTCTAAGAAACACTCACCGACAGGTGTCTCCTGTCAGCCTCCTACCCCGAGAAGTGACCCTCGGTGACTTGCTTCCCTCTGACGCGCCCCCGTGCAGTCGCCTCTATTTCCAGATACACAGTGTTCAGCGTTCACCACTCACAACCACAGAGCAGCTGTCCACCCGGCACGACCCTGACGGCGGCTGCACGGCCACAGCCTCGAGGCTCAGAGCCAGAGGGGCTCCGGGACCCCTGCCCCCCACCCCAGCCCCGGAACATGTGTTGGCCCCTGCGGGGGGGCGGCTCCCTTGGGATCCCGGGGCCCCAGGAGCTGAGACAGCCAGGTTTGTTCTGGGGGCATTGCTGACAGCTGGAGTCGGGGGCGGTGTTTTTCATCGACTTAGGAGGGATAATGTGAGCCTCATGTGGCGTGGCTGTGGGCCAGCCCTGAGCCGCCCGCCAACCCCCAAAGCTTCCCCCGCTCGCCACCCAGAGGCAAGGTGGCCGCGAGGGGAGCCGTCCAGGAGCCCCTCTGCCGGCGTGACCCCAGCCCTGGCGTCCAGCCTGTCTGCCCCTCTGACCCACGGCGACTGGGGACCCCTGATGGACGTCCAGAGGCTTCTCCCGAAATCATGCGGCCTGGAGGCTGGGCTCCCTGGATGTGCGGCCAGCAAGAAGCAGGATCCAAAACGTGGAAGTGTCCGTCGGCGGGTGAGTGGACGAACAAATGTGGTCCGTCCACACAGTGTGGCATTTACTCAACCTTGGACAGGAAGGAGATTCCGACACCTGCTACGACACGGATGAACCTTGAGGGCGTTGTGCTGAGTGAACTAAGCCAGACACAGGACAGACGCTGTGTGCCCCCACGTACGTGGGGCCCTGGACTCCTCAAATTCAGGAAGTAGATGGGGGGGGTGCCAGGGGCTGGGGTCGGGGGTGGGGAGTGAGTGTTTAAGGGGGACCGAGTTTCAGATTTACGAGATGAACGAGTCCTGGAGATGGATGGCGGCAATGGCTGCACACAACAGGAGTGTGCTTAATGCCACTGAACTCTACACGTAAAAATGGGTAGGATGGCAAATGTCATGTCGTGTCTGTTCACCAAAATAAGAAAAATACGAAACAAAACCAACTAGGATATGAGATGTCGATGCCACGGTGGAGGCTTTGCCCACCCAGGATGTCTGTGCACTTGGCCAGGGCCGGACCGAGTGCCGTCCCAAGGAGGGGTAGGTGGGCAGGTCCCCCGTCTGTGCGGAGGGAGGTGGCGCCAGCAGCTGGGAGCCACGTCCCACGTCCCCGTTCCCCGTGCTGACGAGTTAAATGCAGCTTTGACAGGTCCTGTCTGGCCAGTTGGGTGGAGCTGCAGACATGTCCCCCCACAAAGACCCACCCCCTCTGGAGCCCCCTGCCCAGAAAGGGGTTCCCTGACCCCACCTTTGCGCCCCACTGTGAGTGAGGGGAACCCAGGGCCTTCCAGGCTGCCTAGGGGTCCGCGATTACTCCTCAGCCCTGGCCGGGGGATGCCCCCAGGCTCAGGGCTCCTCCCTGTGTCTCCCTCTCCCCTGAAGGGCCCACCAGGGCGATGGTGGCGGGGCCTCTGCCCGTCCTCGCTCCCCGCCTGGTGTTCAAGCCAAGGACTGGGGAGCAGAACCGGCCGTCTGTGGGGCTGCGAGGGTCCTCTGGGGTCTGCACCTTCCCGCCCAGCAGGAGGGCTCCCCGAGTTCCTTGGCAAATTAAAACAACTACCATAGAACATCAACTAACCGATCGGATTCTTTTGAGAAACTGAAAAATCACCGTGGAAAGTGGTTTCATTTTGACGCCTGTTCTTACAAATTCCAAGAATAAGTGTCTCGGTGTCTGCTTCCTGCCGCCGGGGCTGAAGCTGGACGTGTGGGCAGCGCCGGGACCCAGATCCCCCGCCGGGAGGTGACTGCGGACGGGGCGCCGGCGGCACTGGGTTTTCAGCAAAGCGAAGGCTCCGCGATGGCTGCTTTCCCCGTGAGCACACCCACCTGCGCCTGGCAGAGCCGCCCCGAGGAGCTGAGTCTCAGACGACAGCTTCCTGAAAGCGTTTCCCACAGCCCTTCTGGAATGTTCCGCCCAGCCCTGCAGGACGCCCTGAGTTCCTTCACCGGGATGAAGTCAGATGTGGGCTGATCACGTCGGGGACTTCCCTCAAACACGAACACGGCACCCGCGGCCCTGCCCCCCAACCCGTCGGTGTTGAAGGTCAGTTCAGACAGACAGGAAGAGAATAAAGCGAATGCTCGTCACCCCCCACAAGCCTTCCCCTAAATGAAACGGTGCAGGTGACCCGCCACCGTGAACCCGGCGCATCTGGAAGCATCCAGAGCCTGGACCCCGCCTGTACTTATTAGGGAACCCTGCCCCCTGCTGCCCGCCCAGGTGTGGAGATCCGTGCGTCCTGGCTCCTGGGTCCTGTCGTCTGAACCTTGGGGGCCGCTCCACCGTGGGCACACGCGGAGACCCTTCTCCTTTCCCCCAGGAGGGACACTCTCCTCGTGCACAGGGGTGCCCAGCATGGGAACCCTGGGCCACGGGGACCCCCCACCCCGTCTGCAGCTGCACTGGGAGTTGCCCCGTTCACTGGTTCACGCCCTTGTGGGCAGCTTCCCCACGTTGTTGCCGACACTTGGCATTGTCAGACTTTCTAATCATTGCTGATCCGATGCTCCCCCGGTCCTCACTGTGCCGAGTGTCCACCAGACGGGGCCTCCTTCAGGAAGACGCTCCGGCCCCAGCTGGGAAACGGGCTGCCCCTGTGCCCCACCCCGTGCCCCTGGCATCCCTGCCAAGAGCTCCAAGAGGGCAGAAACCACACTGCGTTTGCCACCATGTCCAGCCCTCGCCGCAGAGCAGGCATCACGTCACCTTGGCTATTTGTGCAGAATTCAGCAGCATGGCTAACTTCCCACCTTGTCCTCGGCCCCGCCCTCCACCCATCCCCCCAGCTGGTGCTTCTGCACACTTTGCCTCAGAGAGGATGCCCTGCAGAGAGAGCAGGAGTCGGCTCCAGGCTGGGTGTAGGGGAGGATGGAGCCGGGCTTTGGGTATGTCAGGGCCTCAGTTTCCCCATTTGCATCAGGGACCTGTGCGGTTGATGGGGTCTCAGGTGAGGGGCCCCCAGTGTCCTCCTGCAAACTCCTACTCATGCTTCCTGCCCAGCCCCGCTTGCCCCCGCAGGGGCCTTGATCCTCCGGGTGACGGCTGTCCCTAGACTGGCCTGTCTCCCACTGAGGGCATCTCTGTGTTACCCCAGGACTCAGGGTCCTGGCTCCAAGGGCAGGGCGCCTCCTGGGCACAGCCCCCAGGAGCTCCAAGGAGGGGGTGGGGTCTTCAAGGGGCCCGGTCAATCCCAGGCCTGACACGGTGCAGAGCAAGCCTGCTGGGAACTGAGGCCTGAGGCTGGCCTGTGGGTGAACACCGCCACCTGCCGTCTCCTGCACCCCAGCTGCCGGTGAGGGCACCTCTGTGCCTGGTGGGGGGTGCCTGGCCGACACTGGCCCTGGTGGGGACCAGATGGGAGGCAGTGTGCAGGGGAGATGGGGAGAGGCAGTGGCAGGGAGCCTGGGGGAGGTGTCGTGGGGTGTGAGGAGGGGATTCTGCACCAGTGGGGCATGGGGGGCACCTGGGAGGGTCTGGGGGCAAAGGGAGGAGAGAGAGGATCAAGGGAGGGGAGGGAGCCCAGCTCAGCACTGGGGCCCTGGTTGCCCCGGGAGGAGACAGGAGGAAGAGGTCCCACAGTACCAGGTGGGGAGCCTGGAAGAGGCCCAGGGCCTTCAAAAGAACAGGATCAGGCCCGGTGCTCCCCGACGGTACCCAGATGAGGCTGCCCAGCCTGGGATACACAGCCTGGGGTGGCCGCAGGAATGAACCCAGTGAGGGGGCAATGAGGGGCCGTCCGTCCGTCCTGCCTCGATCATCCACAGAGCACCCCAAGCTGGGAGCCGGGGGCTGGGGAGCGGCAGCCCTGGGGGTTTATCCCAGCGCAGGCCTGATGTCCCTCTGTCAGCGTCCCCGGGGCCTGGGCACAGCGCACAGGGCCTGGGCCGGCGGCCGCATGGTGAAGGCCGGCGCGGGCGTGGTGTCCAGGGTGGCGGGGCTGAGGCCGGGCGGCGGCAGCAGGCGGTACCTCTGGAGGAGGCCGGCGAACAGCAGGAACAGCTCCGACCGGGCCAGGCTCTCCCCGACGCAGACACGGCGGCCTGCAGGGGAAACTGAGGCACAGGCTGGGGGCTCCAGGCCCGCTCTTTCCACGGCTGTGTGGGCGAGCCGGGCCGTCTCCTGGAGTGAAGGGGCTGGGTCCCCCAGGGAGAGCCACCGGGCAACCTGAGGGTGAGGCCTGGGCCACCAGGACTGGGGTCAGCTCTGAGGGGACAGAAACGGGGAGCCAGGACCGGGGGCATGGGGGTCCCCACAGGCCCCAAGCCACCGAGGCGCTGGTGGGCAGGCCCACGGGTACCTGCAGAGAAAGGCAAGAAGGCCGCTGGCTTCACGAAGCGCCCGTCGGCGTCCAGGAAGTGGCCAGGGTTGAACTGGTGGGGCGTCGCCCACTGCGTCTTGTCCAGGAGCACAGAGCTCAGCAGGGGGACCACGGGCGTGCCCTGCGGGCAAGGTGCAGGGGGAGCACTGAGAGAGGGCCCCGGGGAGACGGGAAGGGCGGGGGGGGGGGGGGCCTCGGCCCACCAGGAGGAGGTCTGCTCGAGGGTTTGGCTCCTGCACACTTGCTGTGGCCAGCGTGAGCCCCATGTCACAGGCGAGGCACCCAGTGGCACCAGCGAGGCCAGGTGACCCACCAGCCACATGGCAAGGGGAAGCCCCAGGCTGCAGGGGGCTGTAAGGCCGAGATCTGCCCCCCTCCTGTTTCTGAGGCCCCTTTGCTGCCCCCCACAGGGACCCCTGGGCATCATCAGAGTCCAGGAGGGGCCCAGGGTGCAGCCGAGGCCTGGCCCTCCCACCTTGGGGAGCTGGTAGCCGCACAGCTGGGTGTCGGCCGCCGTGCAGCGGGCCACGTGGGGCAGGAGAGTGATGAACCGCTGGACCTCGTGCAGCACGGCGTTGGTGTAGGGCAGTGACCGCTGGTCCTCCAGCCGGGGGAGCCGCTCGGGCCCCAGCACACGGTCCAGCTCCTCCTGTACCCGGCCTGCAGGCGAGAGGGTGGGCGCCAGTGTTCCCGGGATCCTCCATCCCCTCGGCCCCGGGGGACCCCACCCACTGGGCACGAGAGGCCATCCTGGCCGGGGGCGGGCATGAGGGGCCCGGGGCTCACCCTGCACGTTCGGGTGCTTGCCCATCAGGAGCGCAGCCCACTGCAGTGTGGCTGAGGTGGTCTCCGTACCAGCCATGACCATGTCCAGGGCACAGGCCACCATGTTGGCCTCAGCAAACAGGCCCATGGGGTCTTTCCCCTGCAGAGGTGGGTGGGGCGGGGCTCAGCTGGAGCCTAGGCTCGAGAAAAGGGTAGAAGGTGGAGATAGGGCAGGAAGGACGGAGCCAGGACCCGCTGGGCGCTGACTGCATTCTGGGCTCACCGAGACCTCCCAACTGCTCCCTGAGGCCGCACTGTGCGAATGCCCCGTTTCACAGATGAGGAGACTGAGGCTCAGGGAGGCCCCCAGCCAGGAGGTGGAGGAGCATGGCGCAGGACTAGCGTGGACCCCTCCCCAACCCCAGTCCTCCTGGGGGCGTCTCACCCACACCTGGCCCTCCTGGATCAGAGCATCCATGTAGCTCTGCACGGGGCCTCTCCTGGGCGTGGACGGCCGCCGGGCCTCCAGGAGGGTCCTCAGGATGGCTCGCACCTCCTCGATCTTCCGCAGGACGGGCCGGTGCAGCTGGAGGAGGGTCCCGAGCCAGGGGTAGATGTTGAACAGCTGGGGGCAGAGGGCAAGACAGCGAGGTGGGGGGCCAGGGCGCAGAGGGGTGAGGGGCGGGGCCATCCTGCCACCGTGTGTTCACGGGGCCCTGCAGATGTGCTGGGGGCGGGTGGCGCTCGCGGCCACAAGAGGGCGTCCCACTCAGAGCAAGGGGTCCCTCGCCCCGGGTGGGACCAGCAGCCCCAGGACTCAGGAAACCCCGTCCAGCGCGGGCAGGAGGAGCCGCCCGACAGTGACACACTGGGGGTCTCGGGCCCCGCTCTCCATCCACCAGAGTGGGCAAGACAGAGAAGGGGACAGGGTCCTCGCTATGGAAACACTGACCCTGCCACCAGTCGTTAATGTGAAAGCGCTCAGGGCGAGTGTGTCTGACCAGGTCAGCGGAGGGGCCACACGTGCCATCGGCGCTCAGTAAGTGTCACCTGCCGTCCCGGCCACACCAGCACCACCGTGCCCCCGAGACAGCTGTGGTCCCTGGGGACAGTTACCCAGGGCACCTCGGTACCGAGGAGCTGGCACGGGAACGGAGGCCGGGGAGCAGCGTTCTGTTGCCCCCGGAGCCACGCTGACCTTCTGCCTCCAGCCTCCTGGGGCCCCCTGGTTGGACCCGGCCACCCTGGCTTTCTCCAGGCGGCCGTCTTCCTGCCCAGAGGACGTCCGGGCCCCCCTCCCCCCCACCACCGACCAGGAGCGAGTTAGAGTTTGGACGGAAGCCTGAGGACCCGAGAGGCTCCCCCCTCCTTTGAACAGGTGCGTCTGTTGCTGACGGGAAGGTGCAAGGATGGGAGCTGGGGTCCCCTACCCCAGCCCCCTCGTTTCCCAGGGAGCACAGGGGACTGGCCCCAGGGCCCATGGCCAATTGACGTCAGAGACAGGCCGTGCCCTGGGCCTCCCAGCTCTGAATCCAGCGCTGCTTCTGCAGGGGGGCAGGGGCGGTGCTGGGACCCCCTTCCACCCCGGCCTCAAGCCAGCGCTCAGCTCCCTGCCCCCCACCCCGAGGCCCAGAGCAGCGACCTCTCACCTGCAGGCCAGGGGTCCCCAAGAGGACCATGACCTCATCGATGAGGCCCAGCAGGGCCACGAACACGGGATCCCGGTAGTCGAACCGCTGGCCGAAGAGCAGCGTGAAGGTGACGTTGGAGGGAGCCCAGCCGAGCAGGGCCAGGGGGAAGGGCCGGCCTGCGGGCGGGGGAGACAGGCCTCAGCGGGGAGGGGACCCTGGGGAAGGGGGTGCCCCGGCCCCACTCACCTCCATAGCCGTCCAGCTGCACCGTAAGGCACCTCAGCTCCTGCAGGACCTTGTTGGCCGCAGGCCCCCTCCCCACGCCCAGGCGGTGGAGGGTGCGCACGGTGAACTGGCGGGCGGCCCTCCAGCGCGGCCCGGATGAGAAGAAGACACCTGTGGGCCAGACACGGGGTGAGCGGCTGCCGGTGGTGCAGGCAGGGAGCGAGTAGGGGTGGGCCCGGGTCTGGGGTCTCGCTGGGCCTCACTGCCCTCCCCCGGCCTGCTCTCGAGTACCTGGCCTCGGCTGGCCCATCCCCCATTGGTGCGCCGTGGTGCTTTGTGCCCTTGGCCTGCCATGTGGACACCCTGTCCCTCCCCACGAGCCACTCCGGGGGCACTGTCTCCTGCTGCCTCAAGGGAGGGGCCCCTCTCCTTGGGCCGCCACCCCTCCTGGGGGCCAGGGGGTCCCCTGCCCAGCGGGCCCCCATGAACAGAGCTAGCCCTGCTCCCCCCCACCACCGCACACCTACCGCCGCCTCCCTGGATGAGCTGGAAGATGGCAATGGGGGGCCGGTCGGCCAGCTCCTGCCCAGTGCCCACCAGGGCCTCCCTCACTGCCTCGTAGCCGGTCAGCACCACTGTTTTCTGGAGCCCCAGGTAGACGGTGAACACCGGCCCGTACTGCTCTGAGAGCTGCCGGGGACAGGCAGGGATCAAACAGTGTCCTTCCAGGTCCCCTGTGGCCCCTCAGGCCACACCCATGCAGGACAGACACTAGGAGACTCGGAAGCCAGGCAGCCCAGGTGAGGGCAGCATGAGCAAAGGCTCCGGGGCCGCCATGGGGAGGTGTGTTTGGCTGGAGCAGGGCCCCAGGGGGCAGTGTCCAGCCAGACCCCGCAGAGCCCCCTGCCATCCCCTCCAGGAAGGTGCTGGGGGTGGCCGTCATAGGTTTCTCTTCTCAGGGGACACACTGGAGGGGGCTCTCCTGTGGCCCAGGGCGAGCAGGGTGGGAGGGCTGGCTGTTGCATGGCCTGAACTGGAAGCCCAGGGTCTGCACAGGGAGCGGGCCTGATGGACTCCGTCCCCCGCGGCCCCGAATGGCCAGTGTGTCTCAGGCCGGCCTCCCCCGCCCAGTGTGAGGACACACGAGCATGCCCGGCAAGGACGGGCCTCTGGGGCCTCCACGTGTGCTGTCCCCCCATCCTCACGGCATCCCTGCCCTGGGCGAGGGCTGGCGTGTCCCCATTTTATGGGTGAGGATGCGGAGGCCGGGAGGCAGGAAGTGAGTTGCTGTGGATCCTGTGCACTGAGGGCCGGGCCGCTCCTTCCAGCACGGGACGGTGGCCTTGGGGCCCACACTAGGCACAGGGCCTGAGAGCCTGGGGGCGGCTGCTTCAGGCCAGGCCACTTCGTGGGTCAGCAGCAGCTGCCCTGAGGAGCCAGGGGCCCCCTTCCGCCAACCTGCAGGGCCTGGGGAGCCACCGGGCAGCCATGTTGGGAGCTTCCGGGAGCAGGAGCACATGGGGCAAGGGAGCTGCGGCTGGGGCGGCTTGGCTGGGTGGCCTCACGGGGCGGGGCCGGCCTGCACCTCCACTTCACCC
>NW_025792172.1:0-5367 GCF_021613505.1 Equus quagga | reverse complement strand
GATGCTCTTTTCCAGTATTTTGTGAAACCCTGTTAGAATGTTAGCACACTTTAAATGTGCAAAGAGGATCCAGGGTTTCTTGCCTGGGACAGAACCTGCGACAACTCTTTTAAAGTCACCATTGCACACTTCTGGGGTCTGGGTACGCTAGCGATGGCAGCTGCGGGAATCAAAGCCAGAAATCTCAAAGGTTAGGCAAAATTTGGGACAACAGCCAACGGTCCATTTTTAAAATGTATTTATTTAAAGATAAACTTGTGGAAAAGTTGCATGGATGGTAAACAACCACATACCCTTTATCCAGGTGTACCCATTAGTATTTTGACCCATTTTCGATTATCTCTCCACTTTGTCTCTGTCTCCGCTCCCTCCCTCCCCTTTCTCTCTATATCAGCACACACACACACACACACACACACACACACACACACACACACACACGAATGTCCATGAATGTGCCATGTCCGCGCCCAGGATGCAAACCGGCGAAACGCTGGGCCACCAAAGCGGAGTGTGCAAACTTAACCACTCGACCATGGGGCCGGCCCCACCTGAAACTATTGTTGGTGGAGCTGATCTTGCTCAGACTTTAAAGGATGATTTTACAATCATGAGTCCTGGGGACCTTAGGGGCAGTCAGGACCAGACTTGCTATAAAAAAAACAACGCCAGAGAAGCAAAGATACATAGAGGGATTTGTCTGAACAGAGACCTCCTGCAGTCGAGGGAGGGTACATGAGAGGGGTAGGCTTGAAGTGTACCTTCCTTTTGGGTAGAGACGATGGTGAAGCTGTGGATGAGGGAGAAGACAGGGAAAGAAAGGAGCTGTCATCACTGGTAAACCCTCTCACATGGGAGGGAAAGGATTGGGTGTCTGCGGCCAAGATAGATTCATCAGACTCAGCGAGGGAATGCAGGCAGGCAAAGGGAGGACACGACACAGGGCTTCATTCCAGCAGTTTAGAACTAAACAATGAAGCTGTAAAAGTTATAACTATTAAATGACTAGCTAGCGTGGGGGGAGATGAAATAAATATATATACACCATCAACAAAAATGACATTATTGTTTGAAAAGGTACAGAGATGTCAATGGGAATTTTGGGGAAAAGATAGAAAGTAGATGGGGAAAAAAATCATAAAACCTTTCATGGAAGAAGTAACCATAGGTGTGATTCAAAAAAAATCTAAAGGTACTGTCAAATATGATTACAACTGTGCTCACTAGAAGTTATGCTAAAGAGAAGCCTAGTCCCTAAATCAAGATGAGTTTGACCCTGCAGGTCATGGTCCAGCACAATTGCTCTGTAAAATAATGGAAAAGTTTATAATTTTGCTGGGAGGAGGGGATTTGGCAGAGAAAAAGAGGGAGCAGTAGGGTGAGACACCGTATGGGTGGAGGGGGCCAGATTTGAGGACCTTTAGAGGCTGACTAGCCTAAGAGGGATTCGGGGAAAAGAAGAACTACCAAACATTTTCAAGTTGTTTGCCCTGGGTCCACGGATGTGCCACGCCCTTGTGGCCCTCTTTCTCATGCTTTCTGTTGGTTGATACAGGCTACTCTGTTCTCTCATGCTTTTTGGTGATAGTGGATTCTTTTGAGGAGATAATGGGAGGCGGGGCTGCTGCTGAGTGTATTTCTGGTTTCATACAGGTAAAAACACATCATGGATGAGGGGAAGTTTTAGTTGAAGGCCGAGCAGATCTTGGGGATGCAAATCCCTGGGCACAGGACCGACTTTCAAAGATGACGTGGGGGTCCAAAAGGAGATCGCCAAGCAATAAAAGGCTCTTAGGTAACAGCTGGGTAACAGAATAAATAGAAAATTTCACCAAGGTGAAATATATGCTATGGTGAATATGTGGAGTTGGAAGGTAAGTTGGAAGTATCTAAAGGGCCTCAGAGGGGTGGACTGATTTGCCGGCCTGGATGGTGGGGGAAGGGCTGTGGGTTCATCACTTCTGTGTTTTCCCCTCCCCGACCTTCAAGAACCTTTGGTGTCTATGCTAAAGCTCTGTGATGCGGGCCTGGAACTCTAGTCTAGAATGTGCACTCTTAACGCCCAGCTGCCTGAGGTGGCAGTGCACTTCTGGTGATGCAGATCACCCTCTTTGTCTGAGGAATGTTAATGCACCGTGGCTGAGCTCCAGCTTGAGTTCCTAGGTATTCCCATCCCTGCCTTCCTGTGTGGGGTGGGGCTCCTTCTTCTGTCACTCTGCTACCTAAAGAGGAGTCCATGTTTCCCAATATTTCGGAAAGAGAGAGACATCAATCAGGTAAGTAAATCAGGTCCCTCAGAAATATCAAATCTTTCTTTTCAAATAGATGCATTCAATGCTATCAATTTCCCCCTAAGTACTGCTTTTGCTATACCTTATAAATTTTAATAAGTTCTATTTTAATTTTCATTTAGTTTAAAATACTTTGAGACTTCTTCCTTGACCAATGTGTTTAGTAGCGTGTTGTTTAATCTCCAAACATTTTAGGATTTCCAGCTATCCTTCTGTAATTAATTCCTAGTTTAATTCCATTATGGTCTGAAAACATACTTTGTACGATCTCTATTTATTTTTGTTAAAGTGTGTTTTGTGGCCAAGAACGTGGTCTATCTTGGTGAATGTTCCATGAGAGTTTGAGAAGAATGTGTATTATCGGATGAAGTACTCTACAAAATGTCAATTAGATCACGTTGACTGATGGTGCTGTTCAGGTCAACTGCATCTATACTGATTTTCTGCCTGCTGAATCTGTCCATTTCTGAGAGAGAGGGTGAAATCTCCAAACATAACAATGGATTCAACTATTTCTCTTTGCAGTTCTACCAGTTTTTGCCTCATATTTTGACACTATGTTGTTAGATGTATACATGTTGAGGACTGTGTGTCTTGTTGGAGCATGGACCCTTTATGGTTATGTAATACCTCTCTTTATCCCTGATAATTTTCCTTGTTCTGAAGTCTCCTTTGTCTGAAATTAATATAGTTACTCCTGTTTTCTTTTGGTTAGTGTTAGCATGGTACATTTTTCTCTGTCTTTATTTGTAATCTACCTGTATCTTTATTTTTAAAGTGGGCATTTTGTATACAATATTTAATTGGGTCTTGTTTTTTTATCCACTGACAGTCTCTGTTTTTTAGTTGGTGAATTTACACCATTTATATTTAGTGATTTTTTAAAAATACGGTAGGACTCATATCTACAATGTCTATAACTGCTTACTATTCATTATATCTATTCTTTTTTCTTTTCTTTTTCTGCGTTTTCTGGTTTTAGACAAGCATTTTATATGATTCCATTTTCTCTCATCTCTTACTATATCAATTGTTCTTTAAAAAAAATTTCAGTGCTTGCTGTAGAGTTTGTAATATACATTTATAACCAATGTAAGTCCTCTGTAACATTGTTTTCATTCCTTTCACTTATCCATATACTATAATCACCCAATACATTGTCACTATTATTATTAACTCAGTTGAGAATAAGAAAAATAAAAGTTTCATTTTACCTTAATTTATTCCTTCTCTTCCTCTTTTTAATGAAGATCCAAGTTATCATTTTTCTTCTCCCTGAGGAACTTTTAAAAAATATTTATTGCAGAGCAGGTCTGCTGCTGATGAATTCCCTCAGTTTTTGTTTGTCTGAGAAAGGTTTTATTTCTCCTTCACTTTTGAATGATAATCTCACTAGATATAAAATTCTAGGTGGGTGGTGTTTTTTCTTCTTTCAACACTTTAAATATTTCACTCCACTCTCTTCTTGCTTGCATGGTTTATGATGAGAATCCCACAATTCTCATCCTTGTTCCTCTAGATGTAGGGTGTTTATTTTCCTCTGGATTCTTTCAAGATTTATCTTTCGGTTTCCTAGAGTTTGAAGATGATATGTCCAAGTATAGACTTTTTTAGTATTTATCTTGTTGGGGTCTTTTCTGAGCTTCTACAATCTAGGGTTAACCTGTCATTAATTTTGGAAAATCCTTGGCCATTATTACTTCAAATATTTTCCTACTCTGTTCTTTCTCTTTTCTCCTTCTGGTATACCAATTACACATACTACATATTTTGAAACTGTCTCACAGTTCTTGGATATTCTGGGCTTTAAAATTTCTTTTCTTTTTCTCTGTGCATTTCAGTTTGCAAAGTTTCTATTGACATATATTCAAACTCACATATTCCTTCCTTGGCCATATGCAGTCTACAGATGAGCCAATCACAGGCCTTCTCCATTTCTTGTAGTGTTTTTGGTTTCTAACATTCCCTTTTGCTTCTTAGAATTTCCCTCTGTCTGTTGACATTCCTCATCTGTTCTTGTGCGCCATCTATTTTTTTCCATCAGAGCCCTTAACATACTAATCATGGTTATTTTGGATTCTATGTGTGATAATTCCAAAACCAGTGTCAATGTGAATGTGGATCTGATGCTTGCTTTGTCTGTTTAGACTGTTTTTTCTTGCCTTTTAGCATGCCTTGTAATTTTTGGTTGAAAGCCAGACATGCTGTATTAGGAAATAGGAACTGAAATAAATAAACCTTTAGTGTGAAGTTTTATGCTCATCTGGCTAGGTGTTGGGCTGTGTTTAATATTTACCGTAGCTGTGCATGTCAGAGGCTTCAATTTCCTCTAGTGTCCTTGTTTTTGTGTTTCTTGTGTCTTTAGGTTCCCCTAAATCTCCTCCTTAAACAGAGCCTATGCCTTGCAACTCTTTCAGCTATGATCCCATCACTATACTGCAGCCCTGGGGATACGGTGGGAAGGTGTTAAGGGAGGGGATATAATTAAATCTTTTAGTGGGCCTGTGTCCCTGGGTTGTGACGTTCACAAGTGTTTCTAAGCTTTTTTCTTCTTTTCTTTGAACTCTTTAGATGAGACAAGAAGGCTACAGGGGGCTGCAGTTGGGTAATTGCCCTTCACCCACGTGGGATAAGGCTTAGTAGTCTTTTCCCCTGCTGAGGAGGCTTCTATTACGGAGCACACTCAGGGGATATTTCAAAATCCTTTCAAAATGGTAACCTTTCTCCCCCACCCTCCCGTGCCAGAAACATCAGAGTTTCTTCATGGTTCTTCACTGTGAGAACTTAGTAGGGTTCCTGGAAGTAAAACTCACGAGTAGGTGGGGCCTCCCCTTAAATGGTCCTCCAGGAGTTTCTCACTTTCATGCTAGCCCACATGCATCCTCAGCAGTTTGTCAGTGTCTTTTACGTGTTTCTACCAGTTTATGGCTCTAGTGGCTTCTGCTCCAGGTAAGCTGATCTTAACTGTGATTCTCTGCATTCACCCTCTCTGAAGATTTTGGGTAGCAGTTTGCCCTGCAACCTCAATTCTCTGGTGACTTCAAGAAAAGCCATTGATTTTCAGTTTGCTCAGCTT
>NW_025792171.1:8151-9689 GCF_021613505.1 Equus quagga | reverse complement strand
CTAGCATTTCACTAAGATATCTGCAGGAGTCAACTCAATTCCCCCAAATTAAACTCCTGCACTCTCTGTTTGCTCCGCCTGTCCGCCCTGTGGGGACTGTGGGACACGACTAGACTTGTGATGTGTGCACTCCTGCTTCTTCCCTGGGTGAGAGGGTTAGTGCCTGACTTGTGTAATGAGAGTCACTCACATGAGTCCTTAGATCGTTCCACTCACCACTAAAAAGATACTACAGGGGCCGGCCCGGTGGCGCAGAGGTTAAGTTCGCACATTCTGCTTTGACAGCCCAGGGTTTGCTGGTTTGGATCCCGGGTGCGGACAGGGCACTGCTTGGCAAGCCATGCTCTGGGAGGTGTCCCACATATTAACTAGATGAAGGTGGTCATGGATGTTAGCTCAGGGCCAGTCTTCCTCAGCAAAAAGAGGAGGATTGGCAGCAGATGTTAGCTCAGGGCTAATCTTCCTAAAAAAAAAAAAAAAAAAGAGAGATACCACAGGAGCCTGGCCACATGTCCGAGGCCATGTTAAGCAGAGCTAGGGCTGAATTTCTGATGTTATCTGAATCCCACATGTGGAGGAGCCAAGGGGACTGAAGGCAGGTGCATCCAGAGAGTGGTGGCAGGGCACAGCAGGGAGGGTGGGGGCTCTAAAGGGCTGGGGTGGTGTTGGAGAAGCAATCGGGTGCACCTAACAAAGAATTATTAACCCATAAATTCCAGAGTGGTGTGCTGCTGTGGAGACAAGAATCCCCATGCGACAATTGTGAGGGTTTCCTAGGATATGGTTTTAATCCTAGGAATTAAAAATTAAATAACAACTGTGAACAGGAGGTCTAATTAAAGTCTAAAACTATTATTATTTGGCAAGGGCTGCCTTAACCAAATACTACAAACTGGGCTTAAATAACAGAAATGTATTTTCTCGCAATTCTGGAGGCTGAAAGTTGATCAAGATGTCAGCAGGGTTGGTTTCTCCAGAGACCTCTCTCCTTGGCTTGCAGACAGCTGCCTTCTCACCACGTCCTCACATGGTCTTTCCTCTGTGTGTCTTCCTCTTCTTACAAGGACACCAGTCTTATGGTTAGGGCCCCACCCAGAGGACCTCATTTAATGTTCATTAGCTCTTTAAAGACTCTGTCTCTAAATACAGACACAGTGGGGCTTGGCACTTCAACATGTGAGTTAGGGGGACACAGTCCAGCCCATAACACCCCCGATGCTCATTTTGTTATCTGTAAAATGGGGATATTGCTATCTTCCTATGTGCGAAGTCACCAAAGCCTTCTTACTTTTGACCCTGGGAGGGGAGAGGGTCTCCCTGCTGGTCTTCATTCACAGGGCATTCCTGTGGGTTGGGCTGGGTGGGGGCCACTCCCAGGTGAATGTTCAGGGGTTCGTGCCTGGTGTATCCAGTGATACTCCCTACCTATGTGGTCTCTCTTTTGTTTTAAAGACTGGATTCTCATGACTTCCTTCTTTTTCATCAGCTTTATCTGCTTAGTTTTCAAACTGTTCCTGGATGAGACACAGAGGAGGACG
>NW_025792171.1:7021-8051 GCF_021613505.1 Equus quagga | reverse complement strand
GCAGTGACCCTCACGATGGCTGAGTATCGGGTCAGCAGGGCTCTGATGGTGTGGGGCACACTCTTCCAGTGATCATTTGCCGGTGAAGGCAGTGGTCCCCATTTCCCTCAGCTGTGCCTCACATCCCCTTCTACTTTTCCAAGGGCCCATTTGCATTGTTTGGCAGTGGTGGTTTTCTCACCCTCTTTGCCTGCAACAGACCGCAGAGTCAGTCAAGCTGTCCCTCTGCCTGATGGTTCATTCCAGGCCTCATTTGTTCTTCTGACAGACACTGCCTCTCATCACAAATGAATCTTTTGACACCCAGAGAGGGAAAGACTTCGTCAAGTCACAAGGCCGAGAACAGCTTGCCAAAGGAGTGTGACCACACAAGGCAGACACCCTAGGGAACAGACAGGGAACTCATCAGGCATGCCCTTCCATCAGCAGGTACTGCCCTCAACTCTGGAGTCAGGAAAGCCATGCTCTCCTGTTCCCTAAGGCACTAACCTTGTGAGAAATCTGTGACTGTGAGCTGATACTGGCCCTCCCCTGGCCCTCTCCGTGAGTGCATACATGCGGGGCAGTAGGAGAGGAGCACCCTGCAGCTTGCCTGCTTTGTCCAAAGGAGGCCAGCTGTCCCAGACACCTGGGTCAAGTGATAAATGTCAGTTATAAAACCCAGTGGGGGCTATGACAGATGCAGCTGTGGGATGGGGAGATAGTATTATCCTGTGGGCTTGAGGCTTGGTCATCAGCCATGCTGAAAGGTCAGAGGGGCCTGAGACTTTTTTGCGTGGTGAAACTGACATGTAAAGCAGAGGAAAGTTGCGGCTGATTTGGGGAAGTTGGTTGAGCACCCTTGAGGACCCCTGCGGTGGGAGAACCTGGGCATGGAAGACTGTGTAAATAGGCTGCACTGGGAAGCACTGTGATAAGAAGAGGTGTCTCTGATCACTGATCTGAGAGGTGACATATCCAGGTAAAGCTCGGGTCTGGGGGCCACCCCTCAAGACCACCGGGTTTAGGAATTTGAGATTCAGAGACAGGC
>NW_025792171.1:6789-7011 GCF_021613505.1 Equus quagga | reverse complement strand
GTGGCAGCTGAGCTCCTGACAATGACACAACAGGTGAGAAGGGACTTGCTCTCATTCCTGGATTGATCCCTCTTTTGCCAAGTGGTCGGGTTTCTCCTTCGGGCCTGGATCCTCTAAACACCCTGGGAAATATTGGTGTCCATTATGTTCACCACCCTGTTAGGCGTGCAGCAGGTGAGGGATGGGTGTGGAAATAATCTTCCCAGCATTCACACTCACTTG
>NW_025792171.1:3143-6779 GCF_021613505.1 Equus quagga | reverse complement strand
TTCCCTTGGGAAAGCAGCCTGAGTCTCCTGCAGAGCAGGACTGCACTGGCCCAGAGATCAGGACTGCCAGCCCCAGGTCTTGGAGGGTTGGGACAGCCCACTGAATCTCCAGGGGCTCTGGTATATGGAAGAGGCCAATGACCTAGAGGCTTGGGGTCCCACCCACCCTGGTTGGCCCCAGGTCAGGGTGGAGCAGAGAGACTGAGGGGCTGGGATACCAGCACCTGCCTGGCTCTGTGGCGGACAGGGGCAAAGAAGTGGGGATGGGCTCCTCCTTGTTTCTGAGGACACTCTGGTTTCTGCTCCTGATGCCAGAATCTTCTCCTTCTCTTTCTACCTCTCTGGATGCTCCTCCGCAGGAATGTTTGCCAGCAGAGCCTCATCTGCCTAGGTTTTAATAATTGAAGTGCTCCCATGCTCAACTCAGGGCCGTAATCTTTTATCTCTATGCTTTCATTGTTTTAAATAACCTCTGGGTGATCCAATCCATTCTGAAGGCATTCATTACCACCTTAGTGCTTATGCACCCCAGATTTATCTCCACCCAGAATCAGACATACAACTGCCTGGTTGATCTTCTGGCTTGGATGTTGCCTGAACATTACATTCCAAGAATGATCTGACACTAAAAGTTTGTTCAGCGTCATCTGGGCCGTGCCCCAGGCTTCCCCGCTGAGTGGACTGTATCCCTGTTCACCTAGTGACCTCACTCTTTCCAAACTCCAGAAGTGTGTCCTCATCCTGTATCTCCCCAAATCACACACAATCCATTGCCCGGTCCTGCCCAGTCCTCCTCTGGTATGTGTCTCCCAACACCTCTCTCCACTTCCATCCACTGTTCAACTAACCCCCAACCCTATGTTTAGCCATTTGCTCTTTGAAGGACATTGTGTGGTTTCCAGCTTGGAGCAGTGATGAACAGAGCTGCTGGCATCATTCATGTCTAGGATTTGGCATGAACATCAGTGTTGTGGGCCCAAGGGTGGGGTCCTCCAGATCACAGTCAGGTTTGATACTTCACCTCCTAGAAGGACTCGTGGGACTGCTCAAAGCTGGCTGACTTCTTGGAGGTTTCTTTGGTTTTCAGGTTCCTTTTGGAATCAGGGTTGGGAATACAGCAACTCTTTTGTCTTTAGATTCCTTCAGGGCTCAGGGCTAGGACTCCAGAGACTTTCTTGGGTTTTCAGAGGACATTTCGGAAATGGGATCCCAGTCATCTAAATGTTCTGAGGGAAATCCTCCTTCAGGGATGCCAGCCGGGTTATGTTTAAGAACTGTGGGCCTCTATATGTGCACTTTTAACTAAGTGGGATGAACTGACCAAAAGCAGTTCAGAATTGCAATGGCCATCATGGAGAACTTTCAATCTCCCCAAACTAGCTTTTCTTAAAATCATATTGGAAGACCATGGCTCTAAAATGAAGCAAAACAAATGGTAAGTGTATTTTCACTGGATACCCACAAAGCTCTAAAATTGCCTCACTACTAGACATCTTGTCTAAATTCACCAAAACAACTAAAAAGCTGAGGGAAAACAAAAAGATTTCTTAAGCCTCCTGCTCCCTTCCCCCTTTCTCTGTCTCAGGCACCATCTTGTCTTCCCAGACTCCTTTGTCTCAGGCTCCACCCCAGATGCCACCTTCCGCTCTTCCTCTCTGCAAAAACCTGCCCCTTTAAAATCAGACCTCTGAGGATTCAAAAGCTTAACTCCTTATTGCTATTTCTAAGTTAACTGGAACAATAAAAACTAGAAGGAAAAGTTTAAATATCAACTACCCTAGACTTTTGATGATAGACAAAATGACTCCAAAAGTAGCTCTAAAATGATGCAAATAAAAACCTTCAGTAAGAGACTTCAGCCGTCTCTGAACAGCTAAACTTCACCTTAGTCCATCTGCCAGAAATACAGCTTGGATCCGATTATTCTTTTGAGACATGTCTAAAGTTCTTTAAATGAAAGCTATGAGATCTTTCTTTGTGTCTGTCTATGTGTCTATGTATGCATGTTATAGAGATGTGATATTTTTCTACCTCCAAATGATGTTACTAGAATTGACTTGTAAAAAGCTCAATTTAATTGGCTTGAAATTAACTACTTATAAATTAAGTATTCCTAAATCTCAGAAATATAAAAGAAACTAACTCAAATGCTTTTCAAGTTTATGTGATCTAGAATTAATCTTTAGTAAATAAAAGCTGGCTGAAGGTTGTTGGTGTAAATAAAAAGTAGGCATATCTTCAGAGTCATTAGTTGGGTGTAATGCAAACGTGCAACTTTTCTCTCTGCCTGGGTTCACGAGTCATGTAGGCTCATGCTGTCTCTGTCTGCTACAAAATTTGTCAGCAAGAAAGTAACAAGATGATGGTTGGCTGTTTAATGTCTACTCCAAGCATGATTGCTAAAGCAAGTAATTAAAATAAATGTAAATGAGATCAAAGTTTATACTAAGTTAAACTAAATAATGGCTACTCCTCGAATCCCTAAATCATTTTCCAAACTAAACAAAATACCAAAACATTAATTACCGAAGATAAGTTTATCTCATTTTGGCTTCCTGTGGCAGAAAACTAGAGATATTTGAGTCTATTAGTGAACAAGTTCTATGCCATGCTGAGAAATTTTCCACAGAAAAAAGGGCAATGTTTCTAGAAATTTATAAAAGGTATTTTAGGTTTGCTAAGCCACAAAATGCTAATATAGTTCACAATTTCTTATTTCTTAATTTTTACCAGGAATTGGGGACTCTAAGGGTTAAGAATTCTAATATATGTAACTAAAGCTACAAGAAATAAAAAGGGAAACACCCCTGTATGCAAGGGAAGTAGCATGTGTTTTCGGTAAAAGAAGGTATAAGGATTGGAAATGCATTTTATTGAGCAAAAAGAAAGTAATTTTGTCTTAAAAAGAAGCTGGTTATTTTGGAATGGGAAAGAGGGAATCATAGGACAAAATCTAAATGTAAAAAGAAAGCTGTAGAAGGTTTATGGAAAAGAATCTTGTGAAAAGAATTTTAATGTGTGGTCAGGCTGGGTAAGATTAAAATGAATTTATTAAAATGAGCTTTAATACTAAAATAAGGTGATGCAAAATTAAAACTTGGCCTTCTTTTCTATGGAAAGGACAAGGTTTTCTTGGGCTATTGGTCTGCTCGTGATAACAGATTTGGAAAGCTTCTTTGCCTTTAAGTAATATGCCTACAAAACAGAGATTTTATGTTTTATCAAAATGATTTCTTGTGCTTTTTAAAATTAGGTCTCTACTTTCTTAGGAAAACTCAATCTTCTTAGGGTTGAAGTTGAGTTTTGCTTATCACCACGTGACTTTTTTATTTGCCTTTGAAACCTGTTCTGTTACTTTGGTCAAATAGATACTTAAATATTATTTTATACTGATGTGTGATCCTATTTGGTCAAGCGTCCAAACCTTTTGCTATTTTGACAAGCTTCCCAAAATATTCAAATTCTAAATGAAGTTTTTTTCAACCTGGATATAATTTTGGGATTTTCTGAGTGGCACCTCGGACATCTCAAAAGATTTATTCCCTCTCCTTATAAAAAGAGACATATTACACTAATTAGGCTTATTTGATATATCAAATTACATGAGAAACATGGCCAAATAAGCAATAATAAATC
>NW_025792171.1:1253-3133 GCF_021613505.1 Equus quagga | reverse complement strand
CTTTAAAAAGAGCTTATATGGTCAATCACTATCCTTGTTTCATTTATATAAATAATCAGGCGGAGTTTAATACAAACAAATTAGTTTTACTTTGATTACCTTTAATAAAAGCCAAGCTAATTGTGGAGGAAAAAATTCTGTTTTCACCTGTATAGATATTAAATTCTAGCCCTATTAATTGCCTTTAAGGTTTTGTTATACCTGTAAGCTAAATTGGATCCTAAATTCTTCCTGTTTCCTTAAATGTCTGGATACAACACTCCAAAATGATGTTCCCAATTTTACTGCCCTTGAGACTCTCAGAAGGGACTATACCAGGCCATCCTGACCACCAGAAGGCAGCCAAACTTCAGGGACTTGAGACTTGGGTGCACATCTCACAGCCGAAGAAGGCTCCACCTGACATCTGGTCCTGTGCAAACCCTGGGGATCTCCGAATCAAATTGGCTAGGAAGAGAAGCAGCTGACATCTGAGGCAGACAGGTTTCCCAAGATGACCGGACCACTCGTATATACCCGCATCCCACTGCTGTTTCTTATTTATTTTCTCCTTCCCTTTCCTGGAAGGACAATGCCCTTGTTCACGTTTCCCAATCCCTTTCAAAAGAGGGAAACTTCTCTGATTTTTGGGTTTACCATCAAAAACCTCTGTCTGTTCAAGACAGTAATGACCCCTTAGTTCACCCTATAAGTATTTTCACTGAGATTCCAGATGCTGCTGTTTGTCTAAATTGCTCTGCTGGTCCATTTTGCCAAGTCAGGATGCTATGCTCGCCTAAACTTGTCCTTGCTTTACTTTAATCCATCCTTGGGAGGAGAAAACAAGATGTTTTGAATATTTGTATGAAAAATTTTGTGGGACCATCAATGTAAGTTGAATCATTTGCATATTTCTTAACATGCCCATGTATTTAGGCAACCTTTCAGTATCTAACAACATACTATCTGAGCCTTGGTTATACAATGCTAATTCCTCTATGTTGGTGAATGAGTCTGTAGATGATATCATTTGTGCTGGGAGCTTATTTACACTCCCTGATTTATGTTATCTGTGGAGGTTTCAGTAAAGGCCTTTATGCTTGGACAACTCGTTGCTTTGACAGCAGCTGGAGAATACAAGGACAGTGTGCCCTGGCCATATTCACTGTCCTGTTCTCTCTGCATAATGAATCAGAGGGCTCTCATTGGTCTCTCCCATTGAATCTCCATAGTTCCTTTAAATGAGAACTTCCAGGAGGTCTACATGACTCTGGGTTTGCCTCCGTGGGCAGAGCTTTCTTCCCATGGATCAGAGTGAGTGCCAGAGAAAAAATGACCAGAAATCTCTCCTTGACACTAGCAGAACTGGCTGATTCCACAGCCAAAGCAATTTCAGCTCAGCAAAGGTTGCTTAACTCATTGGCTGAGGTAGTTTTGGATAATCATATAGCCCTTGATTATCTACTTGCTAAGCAAGAAGATGTCTGTGCTGTGGTGAACACCTCCTGTTCACTTGGATAAATGCCTCTGGGGACGTAGAAACCCAATTACATAAGATTAGAGAGAAAGCACATTGGCTACCATTAATTTCACTTAGCCCATTGTCCTTTGATCTGTTCAGCTGACTGCCTTCCTGTTTGGGCTCTGGTTTAGAACTATCCTGAGAACTAGGCTTATAGTGTTGCTCTTCATCTTGCTCTGTAAACCTGTTGTGAAGTTCTGTACCCTTTGCCTGTCAAACCTCTGTAAAAATTACGTGCCCAATAAGGTGATGTTATCTCAGCACTTTGAGATGAACTCCAATACCTATGACCTTGGAGAAACATAGACTTCAGATGAGAAATGCCTCAGAGTTCCCCCTCCTAACCTTCCTTGGTACTCAAATGTGGCCTAAATAGTTT
>NW_025792171.1:0-1153 GCF_021613505.1 Equus quagga | reverse complement strand
TCATCCAGTGGCTCAGTGGAGAAATAATTCCCTCACTTACCATGTTAGTAGCTGCAGTGGCCTTACATATGTGTGAACACAGGCAATAGAGATGAGTGAGGGCAGAAGCTCCTAGACCAGTGGGGAGGTAGGTGTTTCAGCAGGTGAGTCCAGTGTCACAAGAGCTGGAGTGGAGGCTGTGCAGCCTGGAGGTGGGGGAAGAGGATAGGATGAGAGAGAGCGATGAGGAACCACTTATTTATGTCCCTCAATTTTGAACATATTAAAGTTTTTATAAGCTATAGTGTACAGAGGAAAGACCATGTGAGGATGTGGTGAGAAGACCAACTCTTCATTTCACAGTTTACATATATAACAGCATTTGTAATCTGTAAAGTACCAACTAAATCAATATTTTTTTTTAAGATTGGCACCTGAGCTAACATCTGTTGCCAATCTTCTTTTTTTTTTCTTTTTCTTTTCTCCCCAAAGCCCCCCAGTAAATAGTTGCAGCCTGGAGGTGGGGGGAGAGGATAGGACCAGAGACAGCAATGAGGAACCACTTATGTATGTTTCTCAATTTTGAACATATTAAAGTTTTTATAGACTATACTTGAACATTTTGATAGTACCAAAAAAAGATAAAATTCTCTTAACAAAGACAACTCAATTTCCCTCTCTTACTAACCTTGGTTCAAGTTTGAAAGCCAAATGCAATATATGCATAATATTGTTTTCTTAATTATGATTGTGTGCTCTGGAGAAGGAGTGGAGTAGAAAGAATAAAATGCAATGGCAGATTAGGAAGCTCCAAGCTCTCAATTTGTGGTAACATCAAACAAACAAACAAACTTGAATCAGCTGGGGGTGACAGCTTAGGGGACCAAGAAGTGGCAGCGATGGTCTCCTGAAATTTTTTTTACTACCACCACTGCTGGGCCCCAGCAGGAGGACCAACTGGCCCTTGGGGAGTGTGTGAGTGTATGTGTTGTGTGTGTCTTTCCCCTGCCTGCTGGGTAACCCTGGACCTAATGAGAGCTCATGTCTCCCATGAGAGCAGTGGATATCAGTAGGCCAGTGGGGCCTGAAGCATCAGTCATCTTGTTTCTCCAGAGTGGAAGGCACTCAAAGTTTGTAAGATGGGGTCCAGGTGCAAAGGGATGCTGCCCCCTTG
>NW_025792170.1:0-2386 GCF_021613505.1 Equus quagga | reverse complement strand
TGAGTTTTGCTTATAAGATGGCTTCTTGACTGTTCTTTTTTCCTTTAGTCAGTACTGCAAGACGAGAGGCAGAGCCAGGCCCTAATCCTGAAGGTCAGTAGTAGTCACCCTTTCCATTCTTTGGTGTAGAATTGGGTAATGGCTTCTTGACCTTGTTCTCCCGAGTATTGCTGGCCTTTGCCTCTTGTGTTGGGTGAGCATTGAGGTCTTAATGGAGAAGTTTATTAACTCATTTGTGAAAGGAGGCTCTCTTATCCCCTGGACCCAGCTGAGGGCTTTTTCCGAAGGAGATTCTTCAGCCCCTGGGGGTGAGAACTGGTTGATGGATATTTCTTCTCTAGGTGTAAGTGCAACAGGATTAATTTGTATTTCTTTATTCCTTTATATTCTCCCTCCCAGCCTCTCAAAGCAAGCTTTTCACCTTAGAATCTCATTTTAAAATGGTATTTCACCGTGACTTCTGAAGTAGTTTCCTATTTGGCATTTAGTGAGAACTAAGTACATTAGTTACAAACGATTATGACATATACCAGTGGTATTTTTATATTTTCCTTTGTGTATTTGGCCCATCCGTTTATAGTGTTGTGTGTACTTGAATGCTCTGAGAAATCATGCTAGAAAACTTATTCATGTTATTAAATAATTCCTTTTATGTTGCATGACTTTACCCGTATACTAGTTCATGAAGGTCTTTTGCTTGCTTTTGGCCTAGCAGTATGCTTCCATTTCTGTGATTGCTTATAGAAACTGAACTTTTCCCATCATACCTTTAAGTGATCTCTTTATGAGTAAATTTAAAATTGAATATCTTCTTTACAAAGGTGAGTTACTCATTTTGAATCTTTGGGTTCTTCCCAGATTGCAGATTATTACTATGAAGAAAGAACCTGTATCCTTCGTTGTGTCTTACACCTTCTCACTTACTTCCAAGATGAAAGACACCCCTATAGGGTAAGCCCATTTCGTCATGTTGGTTCTCTTTACCCTATAAAATTCAACTCTTGTTAATAATTTTATATTACTCATATTTGTGTTCATTTGAATATTTACCTTTTACTGTAGGCATAAGTTGCTCTGCTTTGGATTTTCTTTTCAGGTTGAGTATGCAGACTGTGTTGATAAATTGGAGAAGGAGCTAGTTACAAAATACAGACAGCAGTTTGAAGAGCTTTATAAAACTGAAGCACCAACGTGGGAGACACATGGAAACCTCATGGTATGTGGTTAGTGGGGCCTCCTATAACTCTTGGAGAATTGTATTCCCTGCCTTTCGAGCTCCAAGTAAATTATTTATTCATTTATCAACTTAAAACGTTTGTAGATTATCATTCTTCAGAGAAGTTTAAACATGTTATATGGATTAAAACATTGATGACTTCAACTAATGGTACTTACTTTTGGACCTTTTCCCTTGTCTTTGTCTCTGCAGTTAATTTACTTTCTGTTCTTACCTAAAATATTCTCTTAGTGGTTAAATGGTTAAGTCTAAAACCGAGATTCCATCTTCTTTATTATCATTATCTATTAAGTGTGCGACACTAGTTTGATTATTTTATCTTAAATCTTAAAGCAATCTACATTTATAGATTAGAATATGACCTTTTTTGTTTTGAAAATAATACACATGTTTATTAAAACAATTCAGCTAAAACACAGACAGTAGCTATTTAAAATACTGAGTAGAAGGGCCCATTTACAATGTTAATGAAAGCATAAATTCCTCAGGAGTAAGTTTACAACAGTGAAAATCTAAATGAAGGGGACTTTAAAATGCTGTAAAGGGTGTATCAAAGAAGTTGTAACCAAGTAGAAAGATGTGCTACATTCTTGAATGTAAAGACTCGGCTCTGGAAGTGTTAGTACTTCCTGTATTAACTTGTAAGCTTAGTGCCGTCCCAGAAAAAATACTAACGAGTGTTTGTTTTGCCTTTTAGTTTGGAACTGGACAAACTGATTCTAAAGTTCATATCAAAAATAAGTAGGAATACTAGGAAATTTGTTTTTTAATAGATTGGCATCTGAGCTAACAGCTCTTGCCAGTGTCCTTTTGTTTCTTCTTCTTCTTCTCCCCAAAGCCCCTCAGTACATAGTTGTATATTCTAGTTGTGAGCGCCTCTGGTTGTGCTATGTGGGACACCACCTCAGCATGGCCTGATGAGCAGTGCTATGTCCATGCCCAGAATCTGAACTGCTGAAGTGGAGCATGCGAACTTAACCACTCAGCCACAGGGCCAACCCCAGGAAATTTTTGAAAAAGGAAAATAATGAAGGAAAATTAGCCTTATTAGATAATAAGACTACAATAATTTTAAGCATGGTATTGGCACTTGAATAAATATATCGACGAATAGAGCGTAGTAGGAAGTCTACCTATAGACCCAAATAC
>NW_025792169.1:0-1950 GCF_021613505.1 Equus quagga | reverse complement strand
CCCCTACATTACACAAATCCAGACCAGGGTGGATGCATTGATCTCTTTTATTCACAGCAGCAGCTGAGTGCTGGCAGAATAAGTCACCCACCTGTACTAAGTGGTATCGTGACAAATCAAGAGACACTAACCTTACCTGAATTTAGATTCCTACTTTGAGATTCAGCTATGGTTCTCTTGTTAGCTCACTTTCTCCACAAACATTATTTTAAATATTTAAAATTGCCCACTCTCATTAGAAATTGGCTTCTCTCTTTCTTGACTCTCAAATCAAAGGTGATCCCTGAAGCCGAGGGTAGTGCCCAGTGAGGGACACAAGCTGGGGGATCAGAGGGAGAGTCCTGAAGAGGGATGTGCATGGAACACTGAGGGGTCTACTGTGTATATGAAAAAATCCCCCTACTGTAGGCTTCCTGAGGTAGGAGTGGGTGAGGGCAGATAGTCATTCTTCCCTGGAGCCTCTTCAGACCCAACGTCCCCTAGTGACACTGTTTATTTTCACATTACATATTTCTCTATGCTTCTGCTGACTATCTCAGCAATATTAATTGCAGAATATTAGGACTTCTGCTACTATGTATTGAAGAACGCAAGAACTTTTGTTACTTTCCTTTTAAGGGAGAACGCATTCTCCAATCCTCATTTTTTCCCTTGCTTTGTCTATTAGCCAGGGTCCTAGCAGAGATGAGGAAGGACAATGAAGGGACTACTTAGAAAGGTGGGGCAGGGCTATGGGAAACCAGTCAGGGAAGGAGAAGCATCCTTCTAGCAGAAGTGGGTGGCTCTTATCCCCATTGGCCTGAAAGAAGGAGGACAGGTGTGGTTGCCTGGGGAGTTGGGCCCTGTGGCTTAGGGACAGGGCTGCCTGCCATGTGCCAGGGCTTGCCAAGGAAAATCAGCTACTATGAAATATATCCAGCAACAAGGGAGCCAAGGGACAGATATTGCAGATGAGGACGCTTGGTGACCCTGCCTCTTTTGCTCTCTTGTCATTATCTCCCATAAGCAAAACTTAACTGCGAAGTAGAGGAGAAAGGAACCCAGTCACTACAAGCCATAAAGGGTTCATCTGGAGGGATGAACATAAACTGTCCAAAACACGACTCCGAGGATGCATTTGAGGGCAGCAAATCTTAACTTGCAAAGGTCTTTGCTATAATCCAATAAAGTCACAGCATGGTACCTGGGGCATCTTTACTCCTCGTAATTTGTAGACAATGCAGGCCCCCTTCAGAGCTGATCAGATGAGCTACATCTTGGTGACTTGGTGACTCCCCGTCACTGGCCAATCAGGGCAGGAGCTGGGGATAATGCCTGGGGAAGGAAAATTCTAAAACATTGCTTGGTTTGAACCCAGCACCAGAAGTAATTGAGGACAAATAGGCAGAACAGGAACGGGAAGCTTTACTCACAGATCCCTCACTCTCAGCTGACGTGCTGGTGGGTGTGTTCCAGCACAGAGCACTGCAGGCAGAAGGTGGGGTAAGCAGGGACAGCGGGACCTAGGGCATCCTGGTTACCAGGGCAGCTGCAGCACAGGGAAAACTAGCAGAGCTCTGTGGGGCAGGACTTTACCTTAAGCCAGCCCTCCTGCCCTGAAGAACAGGAGGGGAATGTGCTGTGTGGGGCAGCATTGAGTGCTGGACCTCAGGAAGCTACAGAGTGACAACCATAACATGGTACCATCACAGGATAATCCTGCAATCAGGAAAAGCTAAGCTGAAAACTCAGCTTTTACCCCAGGAAGAGCAGAACCCTGAGCGCAAGAGGCACAGCATTCCCCACCCAGCCGTGCCATGGGCTCCAGGCTCCTCTGGTGGGTGATGTTTTGTCTTTTGGGAGCAGATGAGTCCTGTGGACAAGGAGGTCACTTCTCCTCTAAGATTGCTGAGTCCAGAATCCTCCACTTTACCTTGAAGATAAACCATCAAGCTCTCCCATGCTCATTTT
>NW_025792168.1:26507-30332 GCF_021613505.1 Equus quagga | reverse complement strand
TACCTCTGTCAGACCTGCCAGGGCCCCATATATTTGTTCTGGTCCTGGCTGCAGCTATGTATATCCTGTCTCCTTCAGTCCCCAGGGCCAGCATCGCGATACCATCTGCTTTCATCAACTGCTATGTCCAGACCCCTCCTGTGAGGTGGGTAATAGCACAACCGTGGAGGTCAATCGGCTGCTGTTCCTGGAGGACCTGGAAGATGATACTGCCTCTGTGTCCTCTATGGATTCCACAGCTTCTGGGACTGAGTCATCATTCACTCTGTCCTCTGCCTTCTCAGAAGTCCCTCCAGGAGACCTAACACCATCCCCTCCACCTGACCCTTCCCCACCACCCCCCTCCGTTCTCTCACCTAACCCAACGACACCCTTAGCTGACTGTCTTTCACCCTCACCACCAGGTCACTCTATTCCACCAGAGCCTTTTCCTCCCTTGGAGTCCAACTTCCCAGCAGACCATTCCCCACCCCAACCCCTTGCCCTTCCCCCTCTCCCACCACATGACACCCAGGCAACGGGTCCTATTCTCCAACCAGAGGCCACTCTGTCTCTGAATATGATCTTCTCTCTTGACCTCACCCTTTCCCAAGATATTAACCCCTTACCGAATTTGTCCCAGATAATGAATCCCAATGATTCACTAGCTTTTCATCACGCACCACCAAGCCTGTCTGTCTCACCCCCGACAGACCACCCTTTAACTGTGACTCAATCTAAAAGTAGAGGAAGATGGGCACGGATGTTAGCTCAGGGCCAGTCTTCTCAGCAAAAAGAGGAGGACTGGCAGCAGATGTTAGCTCAGAGCTAATCTTCCTCAAAAAACAAACAAAAAAACCCATCAGAGAAAGGAGCCCTATGGTCTTCCATGCTGATCTTTAAAAAGTCTAAAATAAACCTAATTACTCTGAAAGCTTCATGTAATTTTAACTCTATGGTAAAGACAACTATGAATATCACTGTATTCTTTTTATTCCAAAACAATTGGACCATAATCTTCTCTAAACCAGCACAGACTATTTCTGTTAAAAAAAGGTAATACTCAAAATGAATTTCTTTCTAGGTTCAGCTCAAAAGCTTCCTGCTCCATAGCCATCTGTGGTTTCAAGTCTCTCCAGCAGAAGCACCCATCTTCCTTCTGACCACACAGACTCCCATTTACTCCTCTCCCCAGGAACTCAGTGTCTGGTCCCTGCTTAGCACAAACCACTGGCTCCTTGAGGGCCAGTACCAGGCCAGCTGTTTTCGCCTCCCCTTTAACAGCTAGCACAGGGTCCTTCAGAGGGCTGCTGTTTGACAAACAAACATACACACACAGGTAATGTATCTTAAATTCTAAGAATTTCTTAAAATAAGGAAATAAAAATATAATACTTATAAACTTAAGAATATACAGCATCCTACAGAATGAGTTACTGGCTCAAAAAAGGTCCAAATGGGTCTTTCGTAATTTTAAAATGATGTTCTTAACATGAACCTTGAAGACATTATGCTAAGTGAAATAAGCCAGACATGAAGGACAAACATTGTATGATTCTCCGCATGTCAGGTACCTGGAATAGTCAAATGCATACACAAAGCAGAACAGGATTACCAAGGGCTGCGAGGAAAGGGGACTAGAGAGCTATTGGTTAATGAGTAGAATTTCAGTTTGGGAAGATGAAAAAGTGCTGGAGATAGATAGTGATGATGGTTGCACAACAATGTGAATGTACTTAACGCCACTGAACACTTAAAAATGGTTAAAATTGTAAATTTTATGTTATGTATATTTTACCACAGTAAGAAGGAAACAAACAAAAATATATGGATGTATATAACATTCAAGGGTATGCACTTCAACACAGGTGCAAATATACAGTAGGGAACACAATGTGGATATGTTAAGTACAGATGGACCATAATTATGTTGTATGATGTTTGCCTAATTGTTCAAAAAGGAGTTGACATAAATTTTTATCTCTGAAATTTATATACCATTGTAATTGTAGATAAAACTACTTTAAATGAAACATTAAGAATTTAACTGCATTTAACAAATATAAGCCCTAAAAACAAATACTTAAAACAGAACTGAAAAGTTTCCAAACAGTAAAACCATCAAAACAGATTCATATTTATAAAGTACAAATGACCACAATATAATTAAATGTGCTTTAGACAAAATATATAAAATTTTGGTTTTCAAATGTCTCCCTCAAGGATTAAGTGGGAAGGGGGCTGCCCCCATGGCCAATGGCTGAAGTTTCATGTGCCCTGCGTTGGCAGCCTGGATTTGTGGGCTCAGATGCCAGGCACAGAACTGCTCCACTCATCAACCACGCTGTGGCAGCGTCCCACGTACAAAAATAGAGGAAGACTGGCACAGACGTTAGATCAGGGCTAATCTTCCTCAGCAAAGGAGGAGGAGGAGGAGGAGGAAGAAGCAGGAGAAGGGAAAAAGAAGGAAGAAGAAAAAGAAGGTTAAGTGGGGGAAACTTTGTTATTAATCCACCTTAGAATTGAATGCAATTTAGCTAAAACTTTTGCAATCAGTCATGATATTCATTAAATATCTTTAAATCAGGATATTAAGAAATGCCTCAAAACTAAAACTACTTAGCTTTCTCTTTGCCAGAATTCAGGAAGAAAAGCAGAATTCTTATGAATAATGATTCTCAAATATTAAATGGATCTTCATGTGAAATTGTAACATAGGCACTTAAAACCTGAGGGGCATGACGTCGATTAGAACATGAGTGTGGTAGTCACACACGCCTGGATTCTGCTCCGTGGCCTCTGGCAAGTGACTTAATCTGAGCCTCCTCAGTTTTCACCTCTTTGAAATGAGTATGACCTCCAACTTGACAGGAGGACCATATGAGGTCACGTGTGCCTGACCTGGCCTCCCCTCCCAGGGTTTTGGTTCCTATGCTCCTCTCTTCCACACCTAAGGCTTTCATCCGCCAGCACCCAGCACCCAGCACTTTGCTGCACTGATACACACCAAAGGGAAATTCACTTGATCCTGCCAGTCAGGAAAAAATACTTCAAAAGATTTCTTCTTTTCTATAATTATCAAATTACTTCCTTCTGACCACATTAAGCTATTGAAACTACTAACATCACCCTCAAATCAAATCTCAGGACTCACTGCTAACACGAACAAATATCTATAGCACTTCATGTAAGTCAGACATTTCTCTTAGCACTTTATGTGTACTAACTCATTGACTCCTCGCAATACCCCTGTCAGATGGATGGGTACTATTAACAGCCCCATTTTACAGATGAGGCGATTGGGGTACAGCTGGTAAATAACAGGATTTGAAGCTAGGCAATCTGGCTCGACTCTATGTCTCATGACCTCGTCCTTTTGTTCCTTGTTCTTTTTAAAACCATTTTCTGCCAACACTTATACTCTCAGATGTCCTGGCTCTGAGGCCTCCCTGTAGGGCTGTCTCTGCTGGTTCTTGTCTCACTCTTCTCGCTATCTGAATGCAGTCATCTCCTAAAGTTTAGGGTACCCATCTCCTCCTCTGACTCCCCTCTGAGGAGCTCTGGTACTCTCCTAGCCTTATTCCAATAATTCACAAATTTAAATCTTGAGCCTTAAACTATCATGCCATCTCTTGGCCTGTTTAAGTCACTCCCTTTTCTTTTGTATAAATGCAAATTCTAACCACCTTCATCTCAAAATCTGTTCTGGTTGCTTTTAGTGAACAACAAAAACACTCTAGAATTTAGTGGTGTACAACTATTTTATTATGTTCCTGGATTCTGTGGGTCAGGAATTCAGACAGGGCACAGAGGAGATGACTGGTCTGTACTCCACAATGTCTGGGG
>NW_025792168.1:21358-26407 GCF_021613505.1 Equus quagga | reverse complement strand
GACTTCCTCACAACATGGCAGCCTCAGAGTAAGTGGACTTTTTACATGGTGTCTCAGGGCTCAAAAGTGTCCCACATTCTTAAAACACTCTCCACTGAATCCAATCCCACATTTCTTCCTCACCATAAAGGAAGGAATATATTAAGCATCAAGCGCCATTTGCATACCTTCTTAATTCTTATAAAAGCCCAGGCAAAGCAGGTATTACTGTTACCAGGCCAAAGTGGGTCCCTCTCTCGGTGAGTTGAAATCAAAGTCTTCACCAGAAGTAGTTGTCACACAAAGCATTTTATTTGCAGCATGCAGCAAACAAGCGACCACAGGGAATAATTTCACAAAGCCGTGGCTCCTCGAGCAAGTGGTGGAGCATGAACATTCAAAAGGGAAGAAGTTGTGTCATTACACATAGAGGCAAATATAAGCTCGCCCAGGTGTAGTTTTAAATCACGCTTTCACATACATCGCATGTTATGCTAATAAGACTTGGGTTCCTGCTGGGATGGAGATTTTAGCATTAAAATGAAGCAAAGGTTACTCTTGTACTCTTTTTCCATCCATCCACACAGGAGTCACTCTTGCGGTGTGGTTTGGACCAGCTTAACCTGGTATAAGCCAGTTGGTGGCTCTTCATCCTCCTACAAAACAACTCTGAGGAACTGTTAAATGCTACTGAAACTTCCTTTGAGCAACTCCAGGCAGTTAGCTGGTGACGTTACCACCTTTGACAAAAAGGGAAAGATGACAACTGAGTTCAGTGACATGCCAGTAATTATACAGATAGTTAAGCAACATCTGTTTGAGTGTTTGACACTCAAACTCAGGCTCTTTCTATATGTATTAAAGATCACAATGAAGATCAAGGCTGCAAACATGTACATCTATTTATCCCTGATTTCAGGGTAAAGGTTTTCAGTAACCAGATTTTTCTCGTTAGCTAGCCATTAGGAAAAGTTGTATTTCTTTTACTCCTAGAGTTGAAACAACTTTGTCACAATATTTTAAATTTATCTATTTGAAAATGCATGCACATACTGCAAAATCATAACCTGAAAATAGAGTGAGAAGTCTTGCTTCTGCTCCTGTTTGCCATCTTCCCAGTTCAAAGCCCTGATTAACACGGAACTGCTTGTATATCCTCCAATTCTTAACACCAATACAAACAACATTTTATTGTCTCCCCCTGCCCACCTTTTCCTACCAAATATAACTCCTCTGCGTCATTTAGCCATTCTAAGGGACTAGACATTTAGAGTTCTTCCATACAAGGCTGCAGTGACTAACCTCGAGCACACATGATTTCGTATATGCAAGTATCTATGTAAGATCAACTCCCAGAGGCAGGGTTTTCAAGTAAGATATATACATTTGTATTCGATAGATCTTGCCAAATTATCCTCCATAAGGACAGTTACACTCTCAGCAGTAATATTTGTTTCCCTATAACTTCAATAACATAATACAGTATCAAATTTCTAGACTTGTGCCAATCTAACAAGGAAAAAATGTCTTAGGTTAGTCTGTGTGAATTTCTCGAGCATGAAGTTATGAAAATTAATAAAGGGAAACCTCATTTAAAATGGAGTCAGAAGGCCTGAAGGCAGAGCTCCCAGGGAGTATCACTGGAGGTCAACTATAGGAAAGATAGTCAATTATAGACCCCAACAGAAAGAAGTCAATAGGAAAGAATTGGCAGTTACAGGAAGAAATGTATATTGCGTCCCAAACAGAAATCTTCTACCCCAGCAATTGAGCCAATGAGAAATCATCACCACCCTGAACTCTTGCTTTTCTCCAGTGCACTTTTGTTCCAAACAACCTCTCCCAATTTCCTCCTTTCTCCCTATAAAATATTGTTCCTCTCCTTTGACTGTTGGACTTGCCTATGGCTTTTGTCACAGCATGTGGGTCCCAAATTCAATTCTATGTTTTCTCCCAAATAAACTCATTTTGCTGGTAAAATAAACTCGCTGTTTTATTTTTAAGATCAAGATCAAGCATCTTTCCAAGTGCTTAAGAGTCATCCGTTTCCTTTCCTGTGAACTGTCTGTTGACGTGTCTTGCCAATTTCTCAACTGTGTTTTTGCCCTTTCTCTCACGTTAATTTCTAGCATCTCTTTTTAAATTAGTGTGTCTATATTACTGTTGTCTACAACGTAAGTTGTAATTATTTCTTCCCAGTTTGTCATTTGACTTTGTGTTGGCATCTGGTTGGTATATGAAAATTCTTAGTTTTTATGTAATTAAAGTTACAATTATTTTCTTTTATGGCTTCTAGATTGAGTCGTAATTAGGGAGATCTCCACTGCAAAATTAAAGAAACGTATTACAGAAATTAACAACCTTATATTTTTGAGCTTTAAATAGTTTTGAACTTACTGAAAAGCTGCAAAGATAGCCTAAAGAGTTCCTGTATACTTCTTTATAGAAGAACTCAAGCTAATAAATTCAGAAGGAATTAAAGAACCAAACATCACTATTTGACAACTTAAATAAAACTGGATCTAGGCAATCACCAATGACTGCTAAAACCTGCAGATGAACAGCTGGTAGGGAACTTTGTAACAGACAAATGGGCTGATAACACCTCAAGCTGATCGATGCTACCATCACAAAAAAAGACACACCTGGATATTTAGCTGCTTCCTCCCGGAAGCGTGTGCCACCGCCTATGAAGTATTCTTGACTAAATATATTTTGTTAGGGGGCGTGAGGGGGAGAGGCAAGCCTCGAAATCTAACTAACTGCTAGTGCATAAGCAATACAGGAGCAGAGGAACATGTTAAACTACATTTTGAGGAAATGACGAGCAAAGTCCAGAATGTGGGAAATTCTATAGGACAAATGACCCTGTTTCTTCAACAAATTGTTAGGGGGAAAAAAGGAATAGCAAACTAGGGCCGGCCCAGTGGCACACTGGTTAAGTTTGGTGTGCTCTGCTTCAGCGGCCTGGGGTTCACAGGTTTGGATCCGGGTCATGGACCTACACACCTCTCACCAAGCCATGCTGTAGCAGCGACCTACACACAAAACAGAGGAAGACTAGCACAGATGTTAGCACAGCGACAATCCTCCTCAAGCAAAAAGAGGAAGATTGACAACAGGTGTTAGCTCCAGGCCAATCTTCCTCACCAAAAAAAAAAAGGAACAGCAAACTAACAAATTAAAAGAAACTTAAAGACATTTATCAAATATATTGTGTGACTCTTGTTTGAATACTTATTCAACAAACCAATTGGTAAAGAGATACCAACCTCTGAGAAAATAAGAAAGATGTAAACACTGGTTAGATATTTGATATTCAGGAATTACTGTTAATTTCAAGTGTGATGATTTCTTTAAATCTTTATATTTTAGAGATATAGTGAAGTATTTATGAATGGAATGATAATTCAGTGGGGAATGTGTATGAGGCAGGAAGGATGCAGCACAATAGATCTGTTTACGTTAACTTGAGGCGGTGTGACAGGCACACAGAAGCTTGTTATACTATCCTAATTTTGCATACATTTGAACATTTCTTCGATAGTTTAAAAATTGATCGCAATCCTGACAGGTTTTCTAGAGATTCTTCCTCATGAGAATTTTGATGTGCCAGGGAAACAGGCCAGTCGCTTCAGATGATACCTTGGAATAATATGCTGGCTGGATATAGAGGGAGCTGTCTCACCAGACAGGTGAGTTTCACAGGTGCAGGCCCTATGACGGATACAAGGCCGTCTAAAGGATGTCCTCTGGCTAGAAGTGTTCAGGAGATCCAGTAGGAATAACTTGTGTGGCTTTTTATTAAAGCTAAATGCCCTACGTTTTTCTTTAGTGTATGAAACCATCAGCATTTATTGAGCTCCTACACACAGAGCACTGAGGCAGGAGAAAGACAAGAGTTAAGAAGGGTCCTTGTCTGTAAGAAATTAACTCAGACATTCACCAAGTTACGCACGTGTGCTGGGTGGGCACTTTGCTAGGGATATGAAGATGAATACAGATTCTCCAAAAAGGGTCTAAAAAACTGCCACTGGTTATAATAGGACAAAATTCTATGGAGCAAATGTCCTCTCCACCTTAAGCATAACAATCTATCTCTCTTCAGATACTCTTTGATAAACCCAATCCAAATTCTCCCCCAATCTAATTGCCATAAACTCAATACAGAATGTATAACTGTATGGAACATATTTATTTGCATAACCTGGAATTAAGAATTGTGCATATAATCCAGGATTCATAATCTAGGATTCTCCAAAGATTAGACAGTTGCCCTCTCCTGGCAAATTTTAATACTGCAGTCTGACTCAGTTTGATTTAGTTAAACTTAGTCCAAACACAGAAGTATACTGCAAATGAGTCAGTAGGGGAATGCCCAAGCATGGAAGAATTTCTGGAGCTGGACAAGGAAAACAGTAGAGAAAATACAAAAAGCATAGGAGAATGGGAGGGAACTCAAATAAGTCAGTAAAATATTATGATTAAAATTAAACAGAATGTCAGAGATAACGATGATTCTGATTTCCTATCATTCTCCCAAAGCACCTACTTTCAAGGTATGATCTTGGGCAAGTTCTCTCTGTACCTCAGTTTCATTTTCTATAAAAACTGGATAGTATTACCTACCCCATAGGGTACTGTGAAGATCAAATGAAGCAATGTATGTCAAGAACTCAGAAGAGTGCTCAGCACAGGGTAAGGAATCAGCGGTGTTCGTTCTTCAGACATCGCCTCCAGCATCTGCAGTCCCCATCTCCCAGCACAGATCAAGTTCCTTTGCTAAATGCTTCCATTGAGCTGTGTCCTTTTTATAACTAAATTTCTCAACCTATGATCATACACTCATTCATGTGATTCTGAGGAATATATGTTTTTATCTGCTGGATTGTAAGCTCCATGAGGGCAGGAACCAGATCTGGTTTTGCTTATCCTGTGTTCCCAGCATTCAGTGCAGTGCCTAGCACTCAGTGAATTTGTTGAATGAAATGGTAATATCAATTCTTATCAATAATATATCAGTCTTATCATTAATATATCAATTATATAGCAATAATATATCAATTCTTA
>NW_025792168.1:0-21258 GCF_021613505.1 Equus quagga | reverse complement strand
AATAATATTTAACACTGGTATAGGCTGAATTGTGTTCACTCCCCAAAAAGATATGTTGAAGTCCTAGACCCCAGCGCCTCACAATGTGACCTTATTTGGAAATAGTCATTGCTGATGTAATCAGCTCAGTTAAAATGAGGCAGACCGGATTAAAGCAGACTCTTAATCCTATGCGACTGGTGCCTTCTAAGAGGGAAATCTGGATACTGACAAAGGCAGAGATCAGTGTAAGGCAGCTGCGAGCAAAGGAACACCAAGGACGGCCGGCCACCACCAGAAGCCGGGAGAGGGAAGGAAGGGCCCCCACAGCTTCAGAGGAATATGGTTCTACCAACACCTTGGTTTTGGACTTCTACCTCCAGAACTGGGAGACAATAGATTTCTACTGTTTACACAGCCAGGTTCTGGCACTTTGTTACAGCAGCCTAATGAAACTAATCCAAACACCAATTCAATGGCTGTGTTTGGTAATTCAAAGTGATATGTAGTGACTTTTCCTCCTATGCCTCAAAAATTGTTTATAGATAATACATCTTTAAAAGAAACTATTAGGACTAGCCTTTCTCCTCCATTCTCAGTAACTTCTTAATAGCTTTAATCAACTTTGACTATTCCCAAATTCCAGTCATATAACACTTCACAGCCTTGTTATATCTTCTTTATTCACAGTACTCTTTCTGGCAATAATCAGAACTAAGTCCTACCCAAGCATTCACTAACAAAATAAAATTAAAACAAAAATTGTTAGTGAATCAAGATTTTTTTTTTAAAAGATTGGCACCTGAGCTAACAACTGTTGCCAATCTTCTTTTTTTTTCTGCTTTTTTTTTTTCTCCCCAAATCCCCCAAGTACATAGTTGTATATTTCAGTTGTGGGTCCTTCTAGTTGTGCCATATGGGACACTGCCTGAACGCAGCCGACTGAGCGGTGCCATGTCCGCGCCCAGGATCCGAACCAGTGAAACCCTCAGCTGCCGAAGTGGAGCACGTGAACTGAACCACTTGGCCACAGGGCCAGCCCGTGAATCAAGATTTAAATGACCTACAAACATCCAAAATGGCACCTCTCCAGGATGAATTAACTTTTCTATAAAATACTTTAAAACTCGGGACATAAACTCCACTTTCACCCACAATATGGAAGGAAATAGTAAATAATTTGACTCTTTGTCCCTTCAAACCTTGGAAATTGTCACAATTCTTAGTTCACCATAGCAGTCTGACTTGGCAAATCAAAGAGGCTTGCAATTCAAAGAGTAAAGGAAAACTGTTGTGAGTGCTAGCACATTTCAGTGTGAAGTGGTTAAGAGATTCTTTTGCATAAATAAATATCTAATTGCCTTGTATTATCTTTAGAAAATAGATACCACCTTGCAGTGAAAATGGTTGAGGCAAGGACATCCCTCCTCAAGCCTGTAGGAAGACAGTCAAGGAGTCCATGTTGTCTCTTCATGCTGCGCTACATACAAGCTCACAGGCTTCCCAACATCTGGGACACTGTCAACGTGATTTACGAAATGGTTGGCAGCCTGGATAAAACGAGCTAAACCTACTTTAACTAGAAATTTGACAGAAGAGTCAAGACTCACGTATTCCCATAAACTTATAAAAAGATCCATTGATGGGCCAAGTTATACACATTTAACCTTTGGTAGACAACACCATCTAAGAGGTTGTTCCCATTTACACCCAGGAGAGGACAGGGAACGGGAAGGGTCAGACGCAGGGACATGAAGACCACGGATCTGAGGGAACGGCAGACCCTCCAATTTAATTAAGGTCCTGAATAAAAGAAGAATGGAAATGCAAGAAAGTCTCCGTGTGTAGAAAGGAGACCTCATTGAAGTAAAATGTTGAATATGTAAGAAAACCAGGATGTGGTTAAACAGAAAAGAGACAGCAATAGATAAAGATAAGCGGGTCTAAGGATCACCCTGTGAAGCCAGATTCAAAGGTTCGCCAGTTCCTAGGAGAGGTGACAGCGTCTCTTCCAGCCTTCCCTCCTGGCCTACAAGCTACAGCGCAGGGGTGAACAGTAACCAGCAGACTTGCACAATCCTGACACAGCCCCATCACAGGTGACCACTGATGCCCTATAGTGAGGTGCGCTTTGGAAAGCAGGGAAAAGGAGCAGCAGGCAAGGCTCAGAGACGGAAGCTGCAGTGCAGGGAGAATTGAGAAATTCCCCCAAACACCAGAGGTTAGCATCAATCCACTCAGGAGGAACTGAAAAAATAATAATCAATATAAGTAAGTCCCTAAGCACGATCCTCTAGACAGAGGCTTTCAAACATTTGACCACAACTCACAGTAAAAAATAAATTTTACATCTGGAGCCTGTACACACCAAAAAAATCATACCTGTAAAACCCACACAGAAGTTCTTCAGAGCCTTTACTGTTACTACATGTAGCTGACTGATCTTCTCCATCTACTCCACTATTTTTTTGTGCTGGGGGCCCAACTATTAGGTCATGACTCACAGTTTAAAACACTTAGTAGATAAAATACACTGATTTCTCTCTTTAAGCAGCAATATAAGGAAGTAGCTAAGAGTTCTGCATTCAGGCTGCCTGCGTTCAAACACCAGCATTACCACTTGTAAGCAGTCAACCGCTCTGCCTCAGTTTCTTTGTCACAAGGAAAGAGAATAGTGTTTACCTCAAAACTGAGGATTAACCAAGACCATCCACATAAAGCACTTAGAGCATAAACAGACCTACCTGCCGGACACGCCAAAATCACCTGCCAGCTATGCCAGAACTACTTGGAGGACTCTCCAGGATCACCTGCTGGGCATGCCGGAACCACCTCTCAGACATGCCAGAACAATGTGCCAGACATGCCAGAACCACCTTCCGGACAGACCGGAACCACCTGCTGGACCAGCCGGAACCACCTGCCTAGCACGTCAGAACAACCACTCGACTCCCCGGAACCACCTACCGGACACAGCAAAATCACCAGCCGGATACGCCAGAACCACTTGTCGGACACTCCGGAATCACCTGCCGGGCATGCCGGAACCACCTCTCAAAAGTGCCAGAAGCACATGCCGGAGACGCCGGAAGCACCTGCCGAACATGATGGAAACACCTCTCAGACGTAATAGAACCACGTGCCAGACACGCTGCAACCACGTCCTGGACAGACTGGAGCCACCTGCCGAACACGCCTGAATCACCTGCCGAGCATGCCAGAACCACCTGCTTGACTCGCAGGACCCACCTGCTGGACACGCCAAAATCACCTGCCAGCTACTCCAGAACAACTAGGCGGACAAGACGGAATCACGTGCCAGGCATGCCGGCACAACCTCTCAGACGTGCCAGAACCACGTGCCGGACACGCAGGAACCACCTGCTCGACTCGCCAGAACCACCTGCCAGACACGCCAAAATCACCTGCTGGCTATGCCAGAACCACGTGGGGGCAGTCCCGGATCACATTCCGGGCATGCTGGAACCACCTCTCAGACGTGCCAGAACCATGTGCAGGACACGCCAAAGCACTTACAGGACAGACTGGAACCACCTGCGGGACCTTCCTGAACCACCTGCCGAGCAGGCCAGAACTACGTACCAGACAGACCGGAACCACCTCATGGACACGCCGGATCCACCTGCCGAGCATGCCGGAGCCACCTGCTTGACTCGCCAGAACCACCTGACAGACACGTCAAAATCAAATGCCGGCTATGCCAGAACCACGTTCAGGACAGTCCGGAATCACCTGTTGGGCATGCCGGAACCACCTCTCAGATGTGCCAGAACCATGTTCCTGAGACGCCAGAAACACATCCCGGACAGACATGAACCACCTGCCGGACCCGCCCGAACCACCTGCCGAGCACGCGGGAACCACCTCCCGGACAGACAGGAACCACCTGCCACACACCCCGGAACCACCACCCGGACATACCAGAACAACCTGCCGGACACGCCTGAACCACAAGCCCAGCACGCTGAAATGACCTGCTCGACTCACCAGAACCACCTGCTGGACACGCCAAAGTCACCTGCCAGCTACGCCAAAACCCTCTGGGGGACAGTCCGGGATCACCTGCCGGGCATGCCGGAACCACCTCTCAGACGTGCCAGATCCATGTGCAGGACACACTGAAACCACCTACAGGACAGAACGGAACCGCCTGCACGAAACGCCTGAACCACTTGCTAAGCACGACAGAACCACCTCTCGAACTTGCCTGAAACACGTTCCGGACACGCCAGAACCACCTCCCGGACAGACCAGAACCACCTGCCGGACACATCAAAATCGCCTGCCAGCTATGCCAGAACCACGTGGCAGACAGTGTGGAAAGACATGCCAGGCATGCCAGAACCACCTCTCAGACGTGCCAAAACCACATTCCGGACACGCTGGAACCAGCTGCCGAGCATGCCAGAACCACCTGCTCGACTCGCCGGAACCACCTGTTGGACATGCCAAAATCACCTGCCGGCTACAGCAGATGCACTTGGCCGACTCTCCGGAATCACCTGCTGGGCATGCTGGAACCACATCTCAGACATGCCAGAACCACCTCCTGGACAGACCGGAGCCACCTGCAGGACACGCCTGACCACCTGCCAAGCACGCTGGAACCAGCTGCTCAACTCTCCGGAACCACCTGCCGGTCCCGCCAAAATCACCAGCAGGCTACGCAAGAACCACTTGGCGGACACTCAAGAATCACCTGCCAGGCATGCCGGAACCACCTCTCAGACATGCCAGGACCACATGCCGGATACGCCGGAACCACCTCCCGGACTGATCGGAACCACCTGTTTGACATGCCTGAACCACCTGCCAAGCATTCCAGAACCACCTGTTGCACTCGCTGGAACCACATGCCGGATATGCCAAAATCACCTGCCAGCTATGCCAGAACCACTTGGCTGACACTCCAGATCACCTTCTGGGCATGCTGGAACCATGTCTCACACATGCCAGAACCACATGCTGGACATGCCAGAACCACCTCCTGGACAAACTGGAACCACCTGTCAGACACGCCTGAACCAGCGGCTGGCTATGCCAGAACCACTTGGCAGACACTCCAGAATCACCTGCCGAGCATCCCAAAACCACCTCTCAGACGTGCCAGAACCATGTGCCGTACACGCCGGAACCACCTGCTGAGCACGCTGGACTCATCTTCTCGCCTCGCCATAACCACCTGCTGAACATGCCAAAATCACCTGCCGAGCACGCCGGAACCACTTGTCAGACACTCCGGAATCACCTACCAGGCATGCCGGAAACACCTCTCAGACGTGCTGGAACCATGTGCCGGACACGCCGGAACCACCTGGCGAACACGCTGGAACCACCTGCTCGACTTGCCAGAAAAAACTGCGTGACACGCCAAAATCACCTGCCGGCTATGCCAGAACCACTTGGAGGATTCTCCAAGATCACCTGCCGGGCATGCCTGAACCACCTCTCAGACATGCCAGAACCACATGCCAATGACACCGGAAGCACCTGCCGAGCACGCCAGAACCACCTGCTCGACTTGCTGGAACCACGTTCTGGACATGCCAAAATCAACTGCTGGCTACACCAGACCAACTTGCCGGACACTCCGGAATCACCTGCCTTGCATACTGGAACCACCTCTCAGATGTGCCACAACTACGTGCCGGACACACCAGAAGGACATACCGTACAGGCAGGAACCACCAACCGGACACGCCGGAACCACCTGCCGAGGATGCCGAAGCCACCTGCTCGACTCACCGGAACCTCCTGCCAGATATGCCAAAATCACCTGCCGGCTTTACCAGAACCACTTGCCGGACACTGTGGAATCACCAGCCGGGCATGCTGGAACCACCTCTCAGACGTGCCAGAGGCACGTGCCGGAGACACCGGAAGCACCTGCCGAGCATGCCGGAACCACCTCCCGGACAGACAGGAACCACCTGCTGGACACACCGGAACCACCTCCCAGACAGACCGGAATAACCTGCCTGACACGCCTGAACCACCAGCCCAGCACGCCGGAACCACCTGCTCTACTCACCGGAACCACGTGCTGGACACGCCAAAATCACATGCCGGGTACGCCAGAACCACATGGGGGACAGTCCGGGATCACCTGCCGGGCATGCTGGAGCCACCTCTCAGAAGTGCCAGAATCATGTGCGGGACACAGCAAAAGCACCTACTGGACAGACCGGAACTACCTGCCCGAAACGCCTGAACAACCTGCTGAGCATTCCTGAACCACCTGATCCACTCCCCAGAACCACTTGCCAGACACGCCAAAATCACCTGTTGGCTACACCAGAACCACTTGGCGGACACTCCGGAATCACCTGCCAGGCATGCCAGAACCACGTCTCAGATGTACCCGAACCATGTGCCGGACACGCCAGAACCACATTCCGGACAGACTGGAACCACCTGCCGGACACGCCTGAACGACCTGCTGAGCACGCCAGAACCACCTGCTCGACTCGCCAGACCCACCTGCCGGACACGGCAAAATCACCTGCCGGCTATGCCAGAACCACTTGGGGGACAATCTGGAATCACCTGCCGGGCATGACAGAACCACCTCTCAGACGTGCCAGAACCATGTGCGGGACACGCCGAAAGCACCTACAGGACAGACCAGAACCACCTGCCCGAAACGCATGAGCAACCTGCCGACCATGCCTGAACCACCTGATCCACTCCCCAGAACCACCTGCCGGACATGCCAACATCACCTGCCAGCTACGCCAGAAACACTTGCCGAACACTCTGGAATCACCTGCCGGGCATGCCAGAACCACCTCTCAGACGTGCCAGAACCATGTGCTGGAGATGCCGGAAGCACCTGCCGAGCTCGCCGAAACCACCTGCTCGACTCGCCGGAATCACCTGCCGGACATGGTAAAATCACCAGCTGGCTACACCAGAACCACTTGCTGGACACTCCGGAATCACCTTTCCGGCATGCCAACACAACCTCTCATACGTGCCAGAAGCACATGCCGGACACACCGGAACAGCATCCTGGACAGACTGGAACCACCTGCCAGACTCGACGGAACCACCTGCTTGACTCGCCGGACCCACCTGATGGACACGCCAAAATCACCAGCGGGCTATTCCAGAACCACTTGGCAGACAAGCCAGAATCACGTGCCGGGCATGCCAGCACAACCTCTCAGAGGTGCCAGAACCATGTGCCAGAGATGCCGGAAACACCTCCCAGACTGACCAGAACCACCTGCCTGACACGCTGGAACCACCTGCTCGACTCGCTGGACCCACCTGCCAGACACGCCAAAATCACCTGTTGGCTACACCAGAACCACTTGTCGGACACTGTGGAATCACCCGCCGGGCATGCCGGAACCACCTGTCAGACGTGTCAGAACCATGTGAGGGACACGCCGAAAGCACCTACAGGACAGACCGGAACCACCTGCCCGAAACGCCTGAACAACCTGCCGAGCATGCCTGAACAAACTGAGCTACTCCCCAGAACCACCTGCCGGACACGCCAAAATCACTTGCCGACTATGCTGGAACCACTTGGTGGACACTCCGGAATCACCTGTCCTGCCTGTCGGAACCACCTCTCAGACGTGCCAGAACCACGTGCCGGACATGCCGGAACCACATCCCAGACAGACCGGAACCACCTGGCAGACCCGCCTGAAGCACCTGCCGAGCACACCGGAACCACCTTCTCGACTCGCTGGAACCACGTTCTGGACATGCCAAAATCACCTGTTGGCTACACCAGACCAACTTGCCGGACACTCTGGAATCACCTGCCGGGCATGCCAGAACCACCTCTCAGACGTACACGAACCATGTGCCGGACACGCCAGAACCACGTTCTGGACAGACAGGAACCACCTGCCGGACACGCCTGAACGACCTGCTGAGCATGCCAGAGCCACCTGCTTGACTCGCAGGACCCACCTGCCGGACACGCCAAAATCACCTGCCGGCTACACCAGAACCACTTGTCGGACACTGTGGGATCACCTGCTGGGCATGCCTGAACCACCTCTCAGACGTGCTAGAAGCACGTGCCAGAGATGCCGGAAGCACCTTCCCAGCACACCGGAACCACCTCCCGGACAGACTGGAACCACCTGCCAGACACGCCAGAACCACCTCCTGTGCAGACTGAAACCACCTGCCAGAGACACCGGAAGCACCTGCCGAGCTCGCTGGAACCACCTGCTCGACTCGCCGTAACCACCTGCAGGACACGCCAAAATCTTCTGCTGGCTACGCCAGAACCACTTGCCAGACACTCCAGAATCACCTGTTGGGCATGCCGGAACCACCTCTCAAACATGCCAGAACCACATGCCGAAGATGCCGGAAGCACCTGCTAAGCTCGCTGGAACCACCTGCTCAACTTGCAGGACCCACCTGCCAGACACACCAAAATCACCTGCTGGCTATGCCAAAACTACTTGGCGGACACTCCGGAATCACCTGCAGGGCATGCCTGCACCACCTTTCAGACGTGCCAGAACCACGTGACAGTGATGCAGGAAGCACCTGCCGAGCACGCCGGAACCACCTGCTCGATCTGCCGGAACCACCTGCTCGACTCACCAGAACCACCTCCCGGACATGCCAAAATCACCTGCCGGCTATGCTAGAACCACGTGTTGGGCAGTCCGGAGTCACCTGCTGGGCAAGCCGGAACCACCTCTCAGATGTACCAGAACCATGTACCAGACACGCTGGAACCACGTCCTGGACAGACTAGAACCACCTGCCAGACATGCCTGAACCACCTGCAGGGCATGCCGGAACCACCTATCAGACATGCCAGAACCATGTGCTGGAGACGCCGGAAGCACCTGCCGAGCTTGCCAGAACCACCTGCTTGACTCGCCGGAACCACCTGCCAGACACGCCAAAATCACCTGCCGGGTATTCCAGAACCACTGGGCGGACACTCCGGAGTCACCTGCCAGGCATGCCGGAACCACCTCTCAGACGTGCCAGAACCATATGCTGGACACGCTGGAAGAACAAACAGGACAGTCAGGAACCACCAACTGGATACACTGGAACCACCTGCCGAGCATGCCGGAGCCACCTGCTCGAATCGCCGGAACCACCTGCTGGACACGCCAAAATCACCTGCTGGCTACACCAGAACCACAAGCTGGACACTGTGGAATCACCCTCCAGGCATGCCGGAACCAGCTCTCAGATGTGCCAGAAGCACGTGCCGGAGACGCCGGAAGCACCTGCCGAGCATGCCGGAACCACCTCCCGGATAGACAGGAACCACCTGCTGGACACGCCGGAACCACCTCCCAGACAGACCGGAACAACCTGCCTGACACGCCTGAACCACCAGCCCAACACGCCGGAACCACCTGCTTGACTCACTGGAACCACCTGCTGGACACGCCAAAATCACCTGCTGCTATGCCAGAACCACATGGGGGACAGTCCAGGATCAGCTGCCGGGCATGCCGGAACCACCTCTCAGACGTGCCAGAACCATGTGCAGGACACGCCGAAAGCACCTACAGGACAGACCGGAACCACCTGCCCGAAACGCCTGAACAACCTGCCGAGCATGCCTGAACCACCTGATCCACTCCCCAGAACCACCTGCCGGACACGCCAAAATCACCTGCCAGCTATGCCAGAAACACTTGGCGGACACTCCAGAATCACCTCCCAGGCATGCCGGAACCACCTCTCAGAGGTACCCGAACCATGTGCCAGACACACCAGAAACACGTTCCGGACAGACATTAACCACCTGCCGGACATGCCTGAAACACCTGCCGAGCACGCCGGAACCAGCTGCTCGACTCGCAGGACCCAACTGCTGGAGACGCCAAAATCACCTGCCGGTAACGCCAGAACAACTTGCCGGACACTCCCGAATCACCTGCCGGGCATGCCGGAACTACCTCTCAGATGTGCAAGAAATATGTGCCGGAGATTCCGGAAGCGCCTGCTGAGCTCACTGAAACCACCTGCTCGACTTGCCGGAACCACCTGCCGGTCATGGCAAAATCACCTGCCGGATACTCCGGAATCACCTTTCCGGCATGCCAACACAACCTCTCACACGTGCCAGAAGCACGTGCCGGACACACCGGAACGAACTCCTGGACAGACCGGAACCACCTGCCAGACTCGCTGGAACCACCTGCTTTACTCGTCGGACCCACCTGCCGGGCATGCCAAAATCACCTGCGGGCTACGCCAGAACCACTTGGCAGACAAGCCGGAATCACGTGCCAGGCATGCTGGCACAACCTCTCAGATATGCCAGAACCACGCGCCGGAGACGCCGGAAGCACCTTCCCAGCATGCCGGAACCACCTCCTGGACAGACTGGAACCGCCTGCCAGACACGCCAGAACCACCTCCCGTGCAGACTGGAACCACCTGCCGGAGACGCTGGAAGCACCTGCTGAGCTCGCTGGAACCACCTGCTCGACTCTCCAGAACGACCTGCCGGACACGCCAAATTCTTCTGCTGGCTACGCCAGAACCACTTGCTAGACACTCCGGAATCACCTGTCAGGCATGCCGGAACCACCTGCTCGAGCTGCTGGAATCAACTGCCGAACATGCCAAAATCACCTGCCGGCTACGCCAGAACCACTTGGCGGACACTCCAGAATCACCTTCCAGACACGCCTAAATCACCCGGCGAGCACACAGGAAACACCTGCTCGACTCACTGGCACCACCTGCCAGACACGCCAAAATCACCTGCCGAGTATGCCAGAACCACTTGGCAGACACTCCTGCATCATCTGCCGGGCAGGCCGGAACGACATCTCAGACGTGCCAGAACAATGTGCTGGACACACCAAAATCACCTGCTGGCTATGCCAGAACCACTTGGCGGACTCTACGGGATCACCTGCCCCTCATGCCGGAACCACCTCTCAGACGTGCCAGAACGACCTGCCGGACATGTTGCAACCACGTCCTGGACAGACTGGAACCACATCTCGGACACGCCTGACCCACCTGCTGAGCACGACAGAACTACCTGCTCGACTCGCAGGACCCACCTGCCAGACAAGCCAAAATCACCCTGTGGCTACGCTAGAACCACATGCCGTACACTCTGGAATCACTTGGTGGGCATGCCGGAAACACCTCTCAGACGTGACAGAACCACATGCCGGGAACGCCGGATGCACCTGCCGATCTCGCCGAAACCACCTGCTCAACTCACCAGAACCACCTCCCGGACATACCGGAATGATCTGCCGGACACGCCTGAATACCGTACTGAGCAGACCGTAACCACCTGTTCGACTCACTGGAACCAACTGCCAAACACACCAAAATCACCTGCCTGTTACGCCGGAACCACTTGGCAGACACTCCGGAATCACCTTCCGGACACGCCTAAACCACCTGACGAGTAAGCCAGAACCACCTGGCGGACACTCTGGAATCACCTGATGGGCACGCCTAAACCACCTGGTGAGCACGCAGGAAACACCTGCTCAACTCGCCGGAACCACCTGCCAGACACACCAAAATCACCTGCCGAGTAAGCCAGAACCACTTGGCGGACACTCTGGAATCACCTGATGAGCACGCCTAAACCACCTGGTGAGCACGCAGGAAACACCTGCTCAACTCGCCGGAACCACCTGCTGGACATGCCAAAATCACCTGCCAAGTAAGCCAGAACCACTTGCCGGACACTCCGGAATCACCTGACGGGCATGACGGAACCACCTCTCAGACGTGCCAGAACCACGTTCCGGACACGCCTGAACCACCTGCCAAGCACACCGGAACCACCTGCTCGACTCGCCGGAACCACCAGCCTGACATGCCAAAATCACCTGCCGGTTACGCCAGAAACACTTGGCGGACACTCCAGAATCACCTTCTGGACACACCTAAACCACCTGTGGAGAAGGCAGGAAATACCTGCTCAACTCACTGGAACCACCTGCCGGAGATGCCAAAATCACCTGCCAGCTATGACAGAACCACTTGGCGGACACTCCGGAATCACCTGCTGGGCATGCCAGAACCACGTCTGAGAAGTGCCAGAACCATGTGCTGGACACGCCGGAACCGCTTCCCGGACAGGCCAGAACCACCTGACGGACACGCCTGAACCACCAGCCAAGCACACCGGAACAACCTGCTCGACTCGCAGGAACCAACTACCGAACATGCAAAAATCACCTGCCTGTTATGCCGGAACCACTTTGCGGACACTCCAGAATCACTTTCCGGACACGCCTAAACCACCTGGCGATTACACAGGAAACACCTGCTCAACTCGCTGGAACCACCTGCCGGAGACGCCAAAATCAGCTGCCGGCCATGACAGAACCACTTGGCGGACACTCCGGAATCACCTGCTGGTCATGGCAGAACCACGTCTCAGAAGTGCCAGAACCACATGCCGGACACGCTGCAAGCACCTCCCGGACAGACCGAACCACCTGCCAGACATGCCTGAACCACCTGCCGAGCACGCAGGAAACACCTGCTCGAATCACTGGAACCACCTGCTGGACATGCCAAAATGACCTGCCGACTACGCCAGAACCACTTGGTGGACACTCCAGCATCATCTGCTGGGCAGGCAGGAACCACCTCTCAGACGTGCCAGAACGACGTGCCGGACATGCCAAAATCACCTGCCGGCTACTCCAGAACCACTTGGTGGACACTCCAGAATCACCTGCCGGGCATGCCGGAACCACTCTCAGACGTGCCAGAACCACGTGCAGGACACACTGGAACCACCTCCCAGATAGACCGGAACCACCTGCAGAGCACGCTGGAAGCACCTGCTTGACTCGCCGGAACCACCTGCCGGACATGCCAAAATCACCTGCCAGTTATGCCAGAACCACTTTGCAGAAACTCCGGAATCACCTGCCGGGCATGCCGGAACCATCTCTCAGACGTGACACAGCCACGTGCCGGACATGACAGTAACGCCTCCTGGACAGATCAGAACCACCTGCCGGACACGCCTGAACCAACTGCCAAGCACGCCGGAACCACCTGCTCGACTCACTGGAACGACCTCCCGGTCACACCACAATCAACAGCTGGCTATGCCAGAAGCACTTGGCAGACAGTTCGGAATCACCAGCCGGGCATGCTGGAACCACCTCTCAGACATGCCAGAACCACATGCTGGGAACGCCAGAAGCACCTGCCGAGCTCACCGAAACCACCTGCTCGACTCACCGGAACCACCTCCCAGACATACCCGAATGATCTGCCGGACGCGCCTGAATACCCTACCAAGCACACCGTAACCACCTGCTTGACTTGCTGGAACCACCTGCCGGACACGCCAAAATCACCTGCTGAGTAAGCCAGAACCACTTGGCAGACACTCCGGAATCACCTGACGGGCATGACGGAACCACCTCTCAGACGTGCCAGAACCACGTGCCAGACACGCCGGAACCACCTACCGTAGAGAACGGAACCACCTGCCAGACATGCCGGAACCAACCAGCTGAGCACGCCAAAGCCACCTGCTTGACTCGCAGGAACCACATGCCAGATACTCCAAAATCACCTGCTGGCTAGGCCAGAAGCACTTGGCGGACACTCCTGAATCACCTGCCGGGAATACTGGAACCACCTCTCAGACGTGCCAGAAACATGTGCCACACACGCCGAAACCACCTCCCTTACAGACTGGAACCACATGCTGGACACGCCTGAACCACCTGCCAGCCTGGCCAGAACCACTTTGCAGACACTCCAGAATCACCTGCCGGCCATGCCGTAACCACCTCTCAGACGTGGCAGTACCACATGCTGGACACATGAGAACCACCTCCCGGACTGACCGGAACCACCTGCTGGACACACCGAAATCACCTGCCGGCTATGCCAGAACCACTTAGCCGACACTCTGGAATCACATTCCGCGCATGCTGAAACCACGTCTCAGACATGCCAGAACCACATGCCAGACCTGCCAGAACCACCTGCCGAGCACATCAGAAACACCTGCTCGACTCGCCAGAAACACCTGCCGGACACATGAAAATCACCTGCCGGCTACGCCAGAAACATGTGGTGGACATTCAGGAATCACCTGCCGGGCATGCCGGAACCACCTCTCTGATGTGCAAGAAACACATGCTGCAGACGCTGGAAACGCCTCCCGGACTGACCGGAACCACGTGTCGGACATGCCTGAATCACCTGCCGAGCACGCCGGAACCACCTGCTCGTCTCGCCGGAACCACATGCCGGATAATCCAAAATCACCTGCCGGCTATGCCAGAACCACTTGGCCGACACTCGGAATCACCTTCCAGGCATGCTGGAACCACGACTCAGACGTGCCAGAACCACATGCCGGACATGCCAGAACCACCTCCTGAACGCACCAGAACCACCTGCCAGACACGCCTGAACCACCAGCCAGACACGCCTGAACCACCTGCCAGCCAGGACAGAGCCACTTGGCGGACACTCCGGAATCAACTGCCGGGCATGCTGGAACCACCTCTCAGACGTGCCAGAAACACGTGCCACACACGCCGGAAACACCACCCGGACTGACCGGAACCACGTGTCAGACATGCCCGACTCACCTGCCGAGCACGCAGGAACCACCTGGTCCACTCACCGGAACCACTTGACAGATAATCCAAAATCACATGCCGGATATGGCAGAACCACTTCCCCAACACTCCAGAATCAACTTCCAGGCATGCTGGAACCACGTCTCAGAGGTGCCAGAACCACATGCCAGACATGCCAGAACGACCTCCTGAACAGACCAGAACCACCTGCCGGACACGCCTGAACCACCTGCTGAGCACACCGGAACCACCTGCCGGATATGCCAGAACCACTTGGCGGACACTCGGGAATCACCTGCCGGGCATGCTGGAACCACCTCTCAGACGTGCCTGAAACAAGTGCCGGACATGCCAGAACCACCTGCCGGACATGCCTGAACCACCTGCCGAGCACGCCAGACCCACCTGGTCAACTCGCAGAAACCACATGCTGGATACTCCAAAATCACCTGCCGGCTTTGCCAGAACCACTTAGCCAACTCTCTGGAATCACCTTCTGGGCATGCTGGAATCACGTTTCAGACGTGCCAGAACCACATGCCAGACATGCCAGAACCACCTCCAGTACAGACCGGAACCACCTGCCGGACACCCCTGAACCACCTGCTGAGCACTCTGGAACCACCTGCTAGACTTGCCAGAACCACCTGCCGGACACGCCAAAATCACCTACCGTCTATGCCACAACCACTTGGCAGACACTCGGGAATCACCTGCCGGACACACAGGAAACACCTCTCAGACGTGCCAGAAACATGTGGTGCACACGCTGGCCACGTCCCAGACTGACCGGAACAACCTGTCAGACACGCCTGAACCAGCTGCCGAGCACGCCGGAACCACCTGCTCAACTTGCCAGAACCACATGCCAGATACTCCAAAATCACCTGCCGGCTATGCCAGAACCACTTGGCGGACATTTCGGCATCGCCTGCTGGGCATTCCGGAACCACCTCTCAGGCGTGCCAGAAACACGTGCTGCACACGCCGGAACCACCTCACGGACTGAACGGAACCTGTCGGACACAACTGAACCAGCTGCCGAGCACGCCAGAACCACCTGCTCCACTTGCCGGAACCACATGCTGGATAATCCAAAATCACCTGCCGGCTATGCCAGAACCACTTGGCTGACACTCCGGAATCACCTTCCGGGCATGCTGGAACCACGTCTCAGACGTGAAAGAACCACATGCCGGACATGCCAGAACCACCTCCTGAACAGACCCGAACCACCTGCCGGACACGCCTGAACCACCTGTCGGCTATGCCAGAACCACTTGGCGGACACTCCAGAATCACCTGCCGGGCATGCCGGAACCACCTCTCGGACGCGCCTGAAACATGTGCCAGACACGCAGGAACCACCTCCTGGACTGACCGGAACCAGCTGCCGGACACACCTGAAACACCTGCCGAGCACTCCGGAACCACCTGATAGACTCGCTGGAACTACCTGCTGGACACCTCAAAATCACCTGCTGGCTACGCCACAACCACTTGGCGGACACACTGGAATCACCTACCGGGCATGCTGGAACCACGTCTCAGACGTGCCAGAACACGTGCTGCACACGCTGGAACCACCTCACGGACTGACTGGAGCAACCTGTCGGAGACGCCTGAACCAGCTGCCGAGCACGCTGGAACCACCTGCTCAACTCGCCAGAACCACATGCCGGATAATCCAAAATCACCTGCCGGCTATGCCAGAACCACTTGGCTGACACTCCGGAATCACCTTCCGGGCATCACGGAACCACCTCTCAGACGTGTCAGAACCACATGCCGGACACGTCAGAACCACTTCCCGGATTGACCAGAACCACATGACGGACATGCCTGGACCAGCTGCTGGCCAGGCCAGAACCACTTGGTGGACACTCCGGAATCACCTGCCGGGCATGCCGGAACCACCTCTCAGACGTGCCTGAAATACGTGCCGGACACGCTGGAACGACCTGCGGGCTACGCCAGAACTACTTGGCGGACACTACGGAATCACCTGCCGGGCATGCCGGAACCACCTCTCAGACGTGCCTGAAACACGTGCCGGACACACCGGAACCACCTCCCGGTCTGATCAGAACCACCTGCCGGACATGCCTGAACCACCAGCCGAGCACTCCGGAACCACCTGCTCGACTCTCTGGAATCACCTGCTGGACACGTCAAAATAACCTGCTGGCTGTGCCAGAACCACATGGCGGACACTCCGGAATCACCTGCTGGACATGCCGGAACCACCTCTCAGACGTGCCAGAAACACATGCCGCACATACTGGAAACACCTCCCGGACTGACCGGAACAACGTGTTGGACATGCCTGAATCACCTGCTGAGCACGCCAGAACCACCATCTCCACTCACCGGAACCACATTCAGGATAATCCAAAATCACCTACTGGCTATGCCAGAACCACTTGGCGGACACTCCGGAATCACCTGCCAAGCATCCCGGAACTACCTCTCAGACGTGCAAGAACCACATGCTGGACACACCGCAACCACCTCCCGTACATACTGGAAACACCTGCTGGACATGCCTGAACCACCTGCCAGCCAGGCCAGAACCACTTGGCGGACACTCCAGAATCACCTGCTGGGCATGCTGGAACCACCTCTCAGACGTGCTTGAAACACGTGCCGGGCACGCCGGAATCACCTGCTGAGCACACCGGCCCACCTGCTCGCCTCGCCACAAACCCCTGCTGCACACGCCAAAATCACCTGCCGGCTACGCCAGAACAACTTAGCCGACACTCCAGAATCACCTTCAGGGCATGCTGGAACCACGTCTCAGACGTGCCAGAACTACATGCCAGACATGCCAGAACCACCTGCCAGAGACGCCTGAACCACCTGCTGAGCACACGGGAACCACCTGCTCGACTCACCAGAAACACCTGCTGGACACGCGAAAATCACCTGCCAGTAAGCCAGAACCACGTAGCGGACACTCAGGAATCACCTGCCGGGCATGCCAGAACCACCTCTCAGACGTCCCAGAAACATGTGCCGCACACACCTGAACCACCTCCCGGACAGAGCAGAACCACTGGCCGGACACACCTGAACCACCTGCTGGCTATGCCAGAAACTCGTGGCGGACACTCCGGAATCATGTGCCAGGCATGCCAGAACACCTCTCAGACATGCCAGAAACACGTGCCGGACACGCTAAAATCAACTGGCGAGCATGCCGTAACCATCTGCTCGACTCGCTGGTAACACCTGCCGGACACGACAAAATAACCTGCGGCTATGGCAGAACGACTTGGCAGACACTCCGGAATCACTTGCTGGGCATGCCGGAACCACCTGTCAGACGTGCCAGAAAAACGTGCAGGACACACTGTAACCACCTCCCGGACAGACCGGAACCACCTGCCGGATACGCCTGAACCACCTGCCGAGCACGAAGGAAGCACCTGCTCGACTTGCTGGAACCACCTTCTGGACATGCCAAAATCACCTGCCGGTTATGACAGAACCAGAACCACTTGGCGCACATCCCGGAACCACCTCCCGGACAGACCGGAACCAGCTGCCGGACACACCTGAACCACCTGCCGAGCACGCCGGAACCACCTGGTCGATTAGACTGAAACACCTCCAGAAATGCCAAAGTCACATGTTGGCTATGCCGGAACCATTTGGCAGACAGTCTGGAATCACCTGCCGGGCATGCCAGAACCACCTCTCAGACGTGCCAGAACCACATGCCAGACATGCTGCAACCACCTGCTGAGCATGCCGGAACCATCTGTTCGACTCGCCGGAACCACCTGCTGGACACGCCAAAATAACCTCCCAGCTATGCCAGAACGACTTGGCAGACACGCCGGAACCACCTGAAGAGCACGCCAGAGTCACCTGCTCAACTCGCTGGAACCACTGAGGGACACGCCAAAATCACCTGCCGGCTATGCCAGAACCACTTGCTGGACACAGTGGAATCACCAGCCGGGCATGCTGGAAACACCTCTAGACGTGCCAGAACCACATGCCGGAGACGCCGGAAGCACCAGCCGAGCTCGCCGAAACCACCTGCTCGACTCACCGGAACCACCTGCCGGACACGCCAAAATCACCTGCCGGATACGCCAGAAACACTTGGTGGAAAAAACGGAATCACCTGCCGGGCATGCCGGAACCACCTCTCAGATGTGCCAGTAACACGTGCTGGAGACGCTGGAAGCACCTGCCGAGCACGCCGGAACAACGTGCTCGACTCGCTGGAACCACCTGCTGGACACGCCAAAATCACCTGCCGGCTATACCAGAACCACTTGGTGGACTCTTCAGAATCACGTGCCAGGCATGCCGGAAGCACCTCTCAGTTGTGCCAGAACCACGTGCCGGACACGCTGGATCCACCTACCGGACAGACCAGAACCACCTGCTGGACACGCCAGAACCACCTGCTGAGCACGCCGGGGCCACCTTCTCGACTCACCAGAACCACATGCCGGACATGCCAAAATCAACTGCCAGCTACACCAGAACCACTTGGCCAACACTCCTGAATAACCTGCCGGGCATGCCGGAACCGCCCCTCAGATGTGCCAGAAGCACGTGCTGGAAGCCACGGACCACTTCCGTGAAAGACCAGAACCACCTGCCGGACACGCCTGATGCACCTGCCGAGCATGCCGGAAAAACCTGTTCGACTCCCGGGAACCACCTAAGGGGAAACTGTCATAGAAATGCAGGTCAAACGGTCTTTCTTGTCAGCCCTTAACTCGCCACTTTAGAACTTCTGCTTCTGCCACAATTCCACCTTGCCAACCCGGCTCAGATGAAATGCCTACATCTTCCCCTTCAGCAACTGGGCTGAGTCCCAAAGGATTGAGCGTCCACCTGCTTAGGAGGAGATAGACAATACGCTTTTTACAAACCACCGTTGCGCACTGGTGGAGAGAGTGTCGGAAAGCAGCTATGACAGAAAGACCCCTTTGCTCTCAGCCGTGCCCTCCGTTGCTCTAGACGTGGAATGCACAATGCACTTGCTCCACCCCTCAAGGGGCGACAAGCCACAGACCGTCTTCCTTCCATCTCTTTAGGAAGCTGAGGAAGAACTCACTATCAACAGTGCTCTTTCTGTGTCCTGGCAACATCTCATACAAAGGCAGCCGATATGCTGGTTCTTTTCAGCACTTAACTCGCCGATTTGGAACTTCTACTTCTGCCAGATTTCCACCTTGCCAACCCGGCTCTGACAAAATGCCTACATCTTCCCCTTCAGCAACGGGGACGAGGCCCAGATGATTGTGCTTCCACATGCTTAGGAGGAGCAGACAATAAGCTTTTTACAAACCGCCATTGTGCACTGGTGCAGAGAGTGTCAGAATGCACCTATGTCAGAAGGTCCCTTTGCTCTCAGCCATGCCCTCCATTGCTCTAGAGGTGGAAGGCACAAAGCACTGCCTCCATCCTTCAATTGGAGACAAGCCATAAACTGTCCTGCTTCCAGCTCTTTAGGAAGCTGGGGAAGCACTCGCATTCCACAGTGCTCTTACAGCGTCCTGGGAACATCTCATACAAAGGCAGCTGAATGCCGTTTCTTTTCAGTCCGCAACTCGCCAATCTGCAACATCTGCATCCGCCGCATTTCCACCTTGCCAACCCGGCTCAGATGAAATGCATTCATCTTCCCCTTGAGCAATGGGGACGAGGCCCGGATGATTGTGGTTCCACATGCTGAGGAGGAGAGAGACAATAGGCTTTTAACTAACCAGCAAGTGCAATGGTTGGGAGAGTCTCAGAAAGCACCAATGGCAGAAAGACCCCTTTACTTTGCACTCAGCCATGCCCTCCATTGCTCTGCAGGTGGAAGGCACAAAGCACTGCCTCCATCCTTCAATGGGAGACAAGCCATAAACTGTCTTGCCTCCAGCTCTTTAGGAAGCTGACGAACAACTCGCTTTCCACAGTCCTGTTACAGCATACCAGGAACCTCTCATACAAAGACAGCTCAAACGCCATTTTGTCCCAGCCCTTAACTCGCAGCTTTAGGACTTCTGCTTCTGCCGCAATTCCACCTTTCCAACCCGGCTCAGACGAAATGCCTACACCTTCCCCTGAAGCAACTGGGCTGAGTCCCAAATGATTGAGCATCCACGTTTTTAGGAGGCAATGGACTGCACGCCTTTTTCCAACCACCATTGTGCACTGCTGGAGAGAGTGTCAGAAAGCAGCTATGTCAGAAAGGCCCCTTTGCTGTCAGCCGTGCCCTCCATTGCTCTAGAGGTGAAAGGCACAAGGCACTGGCTCTGGATCCACCCCTCAATGGGAGACAAACCACATCTTGCCCTGCTTCCAGCACTTTAGGAAGCTGAGAAAAAACTCCCTTTCCACAGTGCTCTTACAGCGTCCTGGGAACACCTCATACAAAGGAGGCTGAACGCCGTTTCTTTCCAGCACTTCGCTCTCCGGTCTGGAACATCTGCATCCTGCACATTTCCACGTTGGCAACCCGGCTCAGACGAAATGCCTACATCTTCCCCTTGAGCAATGGGGACGAGGCCAGGATGATTGTGGTTCCACATGCAGAGGAGGAGACAGACAATAGGCTTTTAACTAACCAGCAAGTGCAATGGTTGGGAGTGTGTCAGAAAGCACCAATGGCAGAAAGACCCCTTTACTCTCAGCCGTGACCCTGACCCTGACCCTACCCCTAACCCTACCCCTA
>NW_025792167.1:0-1514 GCF_021613505.1 Equus quagga | reverse complement strand
CTTTAAGTACTTGTCTCATTTTCTGAGAATAAGTACATAAACTGGGTGTGCTAGTTCAAAGCATATTTGCATTTTCTAACTTATTGCACACACTAGCAAATTGCTATCTAAAAGGATAGTGCCAATTTTTGTACTCAATATCAAAAGATTTCTATGGCAGTTTCTCCTCACCTATGCCCACACTGAGTACTGTCATTTTTTTAAATCTTTGCCAGTCCAATAGGCTAAAATGTTAACTTGATGTTTTAATAATTTTCTTTTTTGGGAGTGAGAGTATGCAAATAGTCAATTAAGGTTTTTTGCCTGGTTTTCTGTAATGTTCCTAAAAATCATATTTATGTTTATATCATACTCCATTATGTGGATATACCATAGTTAATGCTTTCCACTTTGTTACTTAGGTTGTTTCTCATTTTTGGCAATTTTAAATAATATTGAGATGAGCATCTTTATGCTCAAAGTTTGTTGTTTATTGTAGGCATGTGTGAACGTGAGTGTGTTGTGTGTTTGACACTCTGTTTTCAGGATATATTCCCAGTAGTAGAATTATTGAGTCATAATGTTACCGGCCAAGGGAGGTTGCTCACTGCAACACATGCCAACAGTCAGGAGGCAAAGTGCTAGGAGAGAAAGAATTTCTTTATTATAGCTTACTAGCAAGAGGGATGATGGTGGACTCACATCCAAAAGAGTCTTTTACAGAGCAAAGACTACACGCTGGTTATATAGGGGGTTGGTCTCCAGGTGGGGATGCTGGCTGGTGTCTGGGTGGGGCCTCCATCTGACCTCCAGGTGGGGGTGGATATCTGGTCCCAGTTCCTGATAGTCCTTTGTTTTATTGGATATGCATTAGAGAATGTAACAAGGCACTATACTATGATCTTTCAGTTATTGTTGATGGTGGCTATCAGCATAGGCTCTTGCCCGGGAGTCATCATATTACTAAGGAACTCAAAAGAACAAAGTTATCATCTTAAAGTAGCTGGGAGGCTTCACAAAATCTTCAGGGTATGCCGGGACTAGTTAATCAGAGGTCATTCAAAGTTACACTATGGTTTCTTTTCTACAATGTGGCTTCCCTTATGTCAACCTGGTGTTGACCTGGTATCAATATAATATAAACATTTTAACAAATGGCATTGAATTATTGAACTGTATCTCCTTTTTGCTGGGAAACTTGCTAAGGAAAGAAGAAGACATCCAGGCTACTGTCCCATTAACCACTCTCTGGTTCTTGCCCTGCCACAGTCATTACCACAGTGAAATACCATTTCATCACTGTGCTTCTCATCCCTGGGATCTCACCTTTACACAGGTAGATGGGGCCAGGGTTCCCATCAGGTGCCAGCAATCTATGGGGAGGAAGAAGAGGCTAAACCCCTCCTCATGAGGACGAAGGGGTGGGTGGGGGATTTCTCTCCCCTCTCTTGCTCCAAGCTTGGTCCCACGTCTACTGGGTCAGAACATTCCCCTCAGCAGGTTTCTCAGGCCTTTCTCTTCCCTTTTCCATTGCT
>NW_025792166.1:0-1361 GCF_021613505.1 Equus quagga | reverse complement strand
CTTTCATCTTGTCTTGCTCCAAAACTTTCCACGGCTTCCTGCTGTCCATGGGGCAAAGCTCAGACTGCAGCCTGGCATTCACGGCTCTCAGCAATGTGATTCCAACCACTCCCCTACCTTCCCCACCCTCTTCACCTCCCACCTCCAGGAGGACAGAATTCATTCTTGTGGACAAAGGTTCCTGGTCTGGGCATCTGTGAGCACACCAGTTCCTCTGCGTGGTGGCTCGCCCCCACGTCTGCCGGGTAAATCTGCCTGGTCTACTGGGGTCCTGTTCAAAATGCCATCTTCTCTAAAAATCTTTCCTTGGGCTCTCCAACAGCTCTGAGTTCTCGGCACTTGGTCACACCCATTTTGGTGACTGGCACCTGCCTCCTTGCATTATGACCTCTCCATACCTGGACAGCAAACTCCAGGAGGCGGCATATGGGTCTTACCTGGCTCAGTGACTAATGCGTGCTTGCTGTCCATGTGGTGCCGGTTAGGGCTCATTGAATGAATGATCACTGAATGAGTGAATTCTTTCTTGTTCTGGCTTCAGTGCCAACTGGAAGGAGAGAGCAGAGCACATGGGGGTGGGATGGGGCAGTGGGAAGAACATGGACTGGGGGGCCAGGCCAACCCTTTTTTCATCCCGGCTCTGTCACTAGTGTGACCTTGGATGGGCCACTTCACCTCTACATCTCAGTTTCTTTATCAGTATAAAGGGAGAAATAGACCTGCCCTCTGGACTGTTGCAAGGATTAGAAATTAGGTGAAGTGCCTAGCACATTGTAGGTACTCAACAGATGATAGCTATGATTGCAGTTAACATATTAAGTCAAAAAGGATGCCTAATGCGCATCAACTGGTGAATGGATAAATCAAATGTAGTCCATTTAGACAATGGAAATTATTTGGCAATAAAAAGGAATGAGGTATTGAAACACACTACGACGTGGATGAACCTTGAAAAGATTATGCTAAGTGAAAGAAGCCATTCGCTAGAGACTGCATACAGTGTGACTCCATTTATATGAAATATCCAGATGAGGAACCCGTCTAGAAGCAGAAAGTAGATTAGTGATTGCCTAGAGCTGGGCGGAGTTGGTAGTGAGTGCTAACGGGTAAGGGGTTCTTTTTAGGGTGATGAAAACTTTCTAAAATTGATAATGATTGTACAATTCTGAATATGCTAAAACCCATTGAATTGTATACACTTTAAATGGGTGACTTGTATGTGAATATATCTCCATAAAGCCGATACTAAAAAAACATGTCTGGAAAATTGCCTTAATTTTAATGGTATAGACAAGATCAATATATTTTCCTTGGGTTTTAGTTTGAGAAATAGAATGGGATATTTTAAAATCATTGTGGTA
>NW_025792165.1:0-1040 GCF_021613505.1 Equus quagga | reverse complement strand
AGCTCAGGACAATGTCTCCACGAGATGTAAAGAATGAAATATGAGACTTGGATGTGTGTGTCAGAGACGAGACGAATGTGGCTCCTGGAGGCCCCAGGTGCAGGAAGTAAAACTTCAATGTGGACACTTGTTGCCCAAGTGTGAAAGATGCATTAGAGTATTTTCCTTGATGGCATGGGCCAGAACCCTGTCCTCTCAGGAGCAGTCCAACAGTGTCCCCTGCTGGGCTCAGAGCCCATGTCCTATGACACCACCCAGCTGTCCTGGAAGGGGTTGCTGACTTTTGCAGATGGGTTTTTTATGATGTCACTGCCTAGGGCAGTAGATTGAGTAAGTCTTCTCTGTGACGTTTGGGGCTGAGACATTGATTTGTTCATGTCACTAATGTCTCATTTGGTTCTCCTCAACGAGGAGGAGAACTCCTGGAAATCAGGAGTCTGACAAAGTTCTGAAATCAGGTGACAGTGAGAAGTATAGCTTCTTTAAGGTTTCAGAGCTCAGAGAATTATCCGCTAACCCCTGGCTGGTACCAGGAGACATACACAGGACTAGGGTGAGATCACCTGGTTCTTCCAGGTCATAAACGCTGTACTTCGGCCCTTCTCATCCACAAACAGCCCCTGTGGAGGCTATTTTCTTTCTGGAAACAAAGTAATTCTGTTTGCATTGAGAGCTAAGTATCTCCAACTTCCCATGGAACGGGAGCTCTTTGTGGCATTGGGGTTGTATTTAGCTCTGTAACAGTGATAATCAGCCTTGTCCTCAGGCTGGAGCCCAGAGGTGGCCAAAGACGTTCTAGTAATAAATGTGGATCTCGAGAATCAGTCAGGAACCCCTGGAAGGTCCCCACTGCTGTCCTAGGTCACACAAGTAGGGGCTCTGCATGAGAGTCCTTGGTACCATTGCCATGGTGACACCCAATGTCTCTGCTGCTCCCTGTGCAGGAGAAGCTGACCTTGGATCCGGGCCCATCAGGAGTTTCACAGGAGGAGTCACACACGCACACACTGGGCAGTCCCTGCGCCTGATGTTCACAGCCC
>NW_025792164.1:0-1215 GCF_021613505.1 Equus quagga | reverse complement strand
AAATTATATAGCTGTAAAATTAGAACTTCTCCCCTTTACAGCCCCGGTTTCACCAACACCTGAGCCAGGTCTCAGCGCCCCTGGAGCCCAGGGTGGAGGTTCTACTGGGGGTGGAGAGAGAGGATCTAGGCATACTTTTATAGGAAAGCTGTTTTTTTTTTTTTTTTTAATGAGGAAGATTAGCCCTGAGCTAACTACTGCCAGTCCTCCTCTTTTTGCTGAGGAAGCCTGGCCCTGAGCTAACATTGTGCCCATCTTTCTCTACTGTATACGTGGGATGCCTACCACAGCATGATGTGCCAAGCGGTGCCATATCTGCACCCAGGATCTGAAACAGCAAACTCCGGCCCGAGAGCTGAAACGTGCGAACTTAACCGCTGGGCCACCGGCCAGCCCCAAGCTGTTGGTTTTTAAATGTTGACACTGTTTCTTGCTGAATTCTCTGATTGTTTCAACAAATTTTTATGTTAATCATCTTGGATTTCCGTGCCCATAACAAGTTTGCTTGCTTTGTCCTGACATTTATTATTCTTTGTCATTCTTTAATGAGTTACAGATAAAAGCACAAAAATTCTGGTCAAACTGTATTGAATCAATCATAATAGACTTTAACATAAAGGTCACTAATGGCGAGAAAGTGGTTACGATGTATGTTAATTTAACGAACATTTCTGGAAAACCTGCGGTGCAATAGACATCATTCTAGATCCTGGGATAGCACCATCAAATAAGAGAGATTAAATTCCCTACCCCCATGGAGTTTATGATCAGGGTTGTTGTGGGGACCTATTAGGATCCCCTCAAGAAACAGATGTCAATTGTCAAGAAACAGTAGGACACTTGAGGAGAGTCTACTAACAAGACTATAAAAACATGAGTAGGGTGAGTGAGGCATCCTGTAACCAGTGACGGTAGGGAGTCATCATCACTCCAGGCCTTTAATGAGGGTAGGTGATATTACCAGACCCTGGCAGAAAAGGCCACCCTTATGAGACCTGTGGCCTTAGGAAGAGAAACGCTGTAATGGCCGTTACGTGGCTCAGCACAGACAGCCAAAGGAATAAATACCCAAATCTCACTTGTCATCTCTCTAATGTCCTGTCCTCCGTTGAGCATTTGTAAATTCCATTCACTACCTATTCCTACAATTCCATCCACCTGCATCTCTTCCAGACCTTTTTGTCACCAATTTTCCAGTCTTATTCTTTTCTAGCT
>NW_025792163.1:0-3630 GCF_021613505.1 Equus quagga | reverse complement strand
TTTAATCTTCTTTAATCTGGAGCAGTTCACCTTGCTGTTTTCTCCCTTCAGTCTTTTGAAGAACACAGGTCCATTAATTGGGGTTTGTCTGATGTTTCTTTGTGATTCTGTATTTTGCTAGGAATACTATGAGGTGATGTGTCTTTCTCTCAGCACATTTTATCAGGAGGCATATGATATCTTTGCTTTTACTGTATTTTAAAGTGATTTTGCTTTTAATACTGATTGTTAATCAGCTCATTCTCTGCCATTAATGTAGAGATTTGAAGGTAGGCTTGGTTAATTTCTATAGAGTCGGAGAGAATTTCTCCACCTCTCATTTCTCTTGTCATTCCCCTTTCCTCCTTCCTCAGATACCCCCCAAATTCAAAACCAAAACACCCTGTTTATGAACTCTCGTTGTGTATTCTGAGTATCTACTAAAAATAGAGAACTAAGAGTGAATGTCTCACATTAAAGTGACTGAACCTGTTACTCATTAAGTATGTGAAATAATACATTTCGTTCAAAGGCTGACTATAGTGCATCCAACACAGCTTACTGAATACCTCACTTTAGAGACAGAAGGGAAAATATTTGAGGGCACTGAAAGACTTCAGGGTTTTAAAAAAATAGCTCAACAAATCACCACTCTGTTAAGGACTCCCTCGCCAGGCATTATCTTCATTTTAATAAACATTTATTATTCCTCTGTACAAGGCAATTGGTTATTTCCCACGTGGGGAAAAAGAGCTGAACCCAGACCAGTTTCCTTCTTTGAGGAGCTTACACTCTAGTAGAGAGTACTCGGAGTTTTAAACAAGGAACTACAAGCAGAATGTATTGCTTATTATAAGAGAAGTAAAAGAAAATTCAGTGGGAGAAGAAGGGAAAGAGAACCTTCTTTGAGCTAAGAGTTGTGGTAAGATAAGATTGGAAAGTCGTGTGAATTTCTTGCAGAGAGCTTTGAATGCTATGCTTAGGAATTTGTACTTTATCCTTATTTATAGACATGGGAAGCCTTTGAATATTTTGAGCATGGAGGTGACAGATGTTTGAGTCTATACTCGATTATGCCAATTACTGGAAATACTGAGAAGATAGTACAGTCCTTTAGGCAAGGAGTATTTTTAGGAGGACATAGGCATATACTTGTAACTCCTATCCCCCCCCAGAAAAAAATAGGAGCATATGCTGAGCACCAACTGAGTGCTACAGGTAATATGTGGTATAATGATAGAGTAGTTTAGTACTCAGATGAGGGGTAGAATGAATTTGGGTAAAAGATGGAGTTTCAAGGCAGGTAAAGATGACTTTTGGGTACACCTTCTTCCTCCTTCCTTCCCAATTTCAAATGTAGTATTAAAATATTTAAATAACTTGTATTCCTTCATACTACCAACTGCTTATTACTGTTTTCCGTGATTTGTCTCTGACATCTGAATTCTAAATGTTTGTCCAATTATTTTTGATGGGAGCTAGGGTTACCTGTCTTACTTGATGGATGAATTGTGGAAACAGGTGCCGTTTTCTGCCTCTAAAGTCTAAACTCATTAAAATTGTGTGGGGTTTTTTTCCCTGCAGAGAAAGAGAACCCCTGTTCTCCCCTAAATACCCTTTTCTTATAATTCCTCACAACAAGAATAAAACTTTTTGCTTTGCTTTCTTGCTTTTGTCACATTCTTTGCCTCCTGTCTCCATTTGAAGAGTCTGCCTTTGGGTGGGGGTTTGGAGTGGTGTATCGATGAAGTTAATGTATTGAGTAAAGCAAAAATCAGTGCACCAAATAAAATGAAACATTTCTTAAGTTCCCAGTAATTTGGCCCACATGAACATGTGACCTTTATTGCAATGTAAGTTTTATTGTTTTGAGTATTATATAGAGACCACTATTTAAACATAATAAGGTAAAATGCAGATCTTATTCAAATATTGCCGCTCTGTTACTAAAATATGTTATTTCTGGGGCTGGCCCGGTGGGGCAGTGGTTGAGTTCGCACGTTCTGCTTCAGCGGCCCAGGGTTTGCCGGTTCGGATCCCAGGTGTGGACATGGCACCGCTTGGCAAGCCATGCTGTGGTAGGCGTCCGACGTATAAAATAGAGGAAGATGGGCAGGGATGTTAGCTCAGGGCCGGTCTTCCTCAGCAAAAAGAGGAGGATTCGTAGCGGATGTTAGCTCAGGGCTAATCTTCCTCAAAAAAAAAGAAGGTATTCCTTACCTCCATCAGAACATTTGTATCTTGTATTTAAAACAATAGACTAGAATTTGTTCAGTCCTTTGTTGTTTCTTAAGTGTTTTGGAAAGCTTGACATTTTCAGACAAATTCTGAATAATGTTTGTTTGCCCAAGGAGGTTCTATAGTACTGAGCCTTATAAAACCAGGAATCCCTAGGTTTTGCCCTTAAGTGCTTTTAGATTAAAAATAAATAAGAAAAGATATTTCATAAATGATATAAATATATTTTCCTGGCAACGAATATGGAGATAGCGTATACATGCACACCTGTGAACTTTCATAACAGATTTTAAAGATGACTCTTAGGCTGGAAGGGAGAACATTAATGGACAAAGATTGGGGTTACTAACCTTGTTATTTGTATATTCCTTTTCTGTTTTTTTAAAATTATGGTAAAATACACATGGTATAAATTTTAGTATTTTAACCACTTTAAAGTGTACAATTCATTGGCATTAAGTATATTCACAATGTTGTGCAACCATCATCACTAATCTCGGGACATTCCCTTTACCCTAAAAAGAAACCCTGTATCTCCTAATGCTCCTTTCCCCATCCCCTTGCAAGCACTAATGTACTTTCTAACTCAGTGGATTTGCCTGTTGTGGAAATTTTGTATAAATGGAATCATATAATATGTGGTCTTTTGTGTCTGGCTTCTTTCACTTAGTATACTGTTTTGAAGACTTATCCATATTGTAGCATGTATCAGTACTTCATTCCTTTTTTTAAAAATTTTTATTGAAAAAAATTTTTTTGAAGATTGGCACCTGAGCTAACAACTGTTGCCAATCTTCTTTCTTTTCTCTGCTTTTTCCCTCCAATCCCCCCCAGTATATAGTTGTATATTTTAGTTGTGGGTCCTTCCAGTTGTGGCATGTGGGACATCGCCTCAGCGTGGTTTGATGAGCGGTGCTGTGTCCCTGCACCAAGGATTATGAACCGGCGAAACCTGGGGCCGCTGCAGCAGAGCGTGTGAACTTAACCACTCAGCCACAGGGCCAACCCCAAGTACTTCATTCGTTTTTATGACTAATTGATACTCCATTGTATGGATATCCTACATTTGTGTATCCATTCACCAGTTGATGGGCATTTGGTTTGTTTCTCCCTTTTGGCTATTGTGAATAGTGCTACTATGAACATTTATGTACATTTTCTTGTTTGGACATATGTGTTCATATCTCTTGGATATAAACCCAAGAGTGGAATTGCTGAGTCGTAATCATAATTTATGGTAATTCTGTGTTTAACTTATTGAGGAAATGCCGAACTGTTTTCTACAGTGGCACATCTTAACATTCCCATCAGCTGTCCTTGAAAGTTTCAGTTTCTGCAGCTCCTTGCCAACGCTTTTCTGGTGTTATAAAAAAAAATATGGCCATTCTAGTGGGTGTGAAGTGATATCTCATT
>NW_025792162.1:0-3979 GCF_021613505.1 Equus quagga | reverse complement strand
CCCTCCTCCTGCGTGTCCCTGCTCTGCCGCCCCACGTGCTCCCGCGCAGCCCGCTGAGGCCCCACCCGAGCCCAGAAGTCCTGCTGCTGAGCGGCTCCGGCTCCTGCCTCTCTAGCTGCTGTCTCTGCTCCTGAGCACAGGTCCCTCCCAGGAGCCCGACCCTTGGATGCCAAGACCTCTCTCTCCCCATCGCAGACACATAGTAGCTGCCCGGGGATTTGCTCACCCAGCCGCCCTGTCTGAGAAGAGGTGACCCACAGATCCCTCAAGGCAGGGGCCTGGGGGACCTGGGAGCCTCCTGTGCGGATTGGTTGCCGGCACTTGGCGTGACAAACGTCCATGGCTATAATCAATACAACGTCTGTGTCAGGAAATCTGGCCCTCTGTCTCTTCTTTCCTCCTACTGAGCGCCTCCCCCTGCCCCACCGGCCGCCACATCCCACGTGGGCAGCGGGTCCCCGTCTGGTAGAACCAGACAGTGAAGACGTGGTCTCAAACCTGGGTTCAAACAGCTGAGGGACGCCGAGAGCTGAGAGTGGACGCATCTGCCTGCTTGGTCCCCTGCCCCGCCCCGTGGCCCCCTCCGGCCATGCGGAGCCCTCCAAGGCTGGCCCCCGAGGCAGGCGTGGGTGCAGGAGGCTTGGACTCCGAGGGGCCTTGGGCCTCCTGTGCACACCGTCCCCTTGCCCGTGCAGTGTGCAGCTGAGTGGGGAGCAGCAGAAACCCCGTGTGGTCGGGGATCCTGCTGACGCCCTTTGGAGAGAGGGCCTCACAGAGAGGAGGAACGCCTGCATGCTGGTGCTGCACAGGGCCTGAGGCCGACCCCTGCATGCTCTGAAGCATCCGGAAGTTCCCATGGGCCCCAAGAGGGGCATGGGTGTCAGTTCCCACATCACTCATTCTACTCAAGGTTTCAAGGCCTCATTGAGGAGGCCCAGAGCAATAAGTCACCTTGTGAACAAATCCATGGGACAGTTGGGGAGGATGAGCCTGCAGTCTCAGTGGACCACTAGCACTAGAGAGTCAAGGGGGTACCAGTCAGAGGGACCAGGTGCGCATTGGTACCGTACTCATCCCTTGGGCCAGGAACAGACAGAGGAGGCCCACAGGAGCAGGAAAACAGCAGAGGCGGGCGGCAGATGAGGCCCGGAACAGGAGGCACCTCCCCAGGGCTGTAGGTCCCTCTCCCACCCAGGATGAGCCTTACCCCAGGAAGGGGACGGAGCGAAAACCCTAAGAGGGACTTAAAGAGAAAGTGGCTGCATTGTAACCCTGCCTCACTCTTAAATCCCTCAGTTTGCCCGAGTCTATGCAAACCTGTACCCGTACTTGTTCACTGAATTTAAGAAAAGTGGGGCCCTCTCTATAGATAGATGGACAAGGCCTTGATGGACTCTTCATGGCACAAAGAGTTAGGAAAGACACAGAAGAAGGTCCCACCTCACCCCCAACCCAAAAAAGTGAAGTGCAGGGATGTTGACACACGTGGAGACCAGCAACTTACCACCCACGGTGACACCAGAACAGTCCAACAGAAGGACGGACAGACGGGTCATCTGCATGGACGTGCTCCTGCCTTGACCCCCACGGCACCAGAACATCCAGAACCCTCTTGGGAAAGTCAGTTACAGCCACAGACGGGCACAGCCAGGTACCACGTGGTCGCGTGTGGCCCATGTGACACCAGTGGAAAAACAGGCTGAGCTGCTGGCGGCCGTGGGTGTCTACACGGGTCACGTCGGCAGCGCTGACGCAGACAGAGAGGATCAGTCAGGGACGACAGGCGGTCTTTACCTTCAGAGGTTTATTTAATACATGTCTGTGATGCAGTGATGACTCTAAATGCACTGAGACTGTCCAGATCTCGGGGCCGCTCTGTCGGCAGCGAACGCAACTCCTGCTCCCCAAGCCCGTGACACCCCATCATCCTGACTCATCCTGACTGAGACCAGGACAGTCTCTGCCCTCAAAGGCATCAGAGGAGAAACCTGCATGGTACTGGTGGCCAGTGAAGGCGGCCCCCGGGGGCGTCAGGGAGGGTGTCTGGGAGGCGAGGACATGATGTGAGATGACATGGCTTAGACAGAGGTGATGATGAATCAGCCAGCGAGGCCGCCTGGTTTGAACGGAACGACGGATAAGACAGTTTCACATAGTGGGAACTCTAAGAATTCCTCCTGCTTTTCGCATCCTCATTGTCGTGTGACATTACCATGATGGAAGTTTCTAGATGTGTGTCTTCCTGCAGGAAGGGCCCCCCGGACAGTGTTCCTCTTAGACTATTTCTTGGTTCCCAAAGAGCTCCCCCCCGGCACACTGGTGCGCCAACAGCTTCCTTCTGATGAGAACGGCGCCCCCTTGGGTATCTCCCACCTGTCGCCATGATGGCCCTTGCTCTGGAGTGGCCCGGGGTTCACACCATGGGGGCTAAGCCGGTTGGGGCCCTGGGGCTGAGCTGCAGCAGGAAGAGCCCATGCAGGAAGGATGGGCTCAAAGACCCCGTAGCAGGGCACGGAGGAGCCGGCCTCACAACCTGTGTGGTGCCCCCGCCTTGCTTCCCTTGGCAGCTCCCGCCTCCTCCCTGTGCCCGCGATGGTCAGGGCTGCGGTTGGCAGGACCACGCAGGAAGGGTGGGAATCGGAGGGCGTGCCACACAGAAGTTGGGTTGGTCCTGTGGCTCCTGTAACAAAGGACCACGGATGTGGTGGCTAACACAAGACGAATTTATCCTCTCGCAGCTGTGAATGATGGAATGGGAAATGGGTGTCTCGGGGCTAAATCAAGGTGTGGGCAGGCTGTCTCCTCCCGGAGGTTCCGGGGAGAATCTGTTCCTCGTCTCTTCCAGCTTCTAAAGGCTTCCCCATTCCTCGGTTTGTGGCCCCTTGCTCCGTGTCCATCCTCCCATGGCCACCTCTGCTGTAGCCAGGTCTCCCTCTGCCCCCGTCTCATGGTCCCTGTGATGCCCTCAGCCCACCTGGGTGATGCAGGACCATCTCCGATCACAAGACCCTTAATCACTGCCGTCTGCACAGTTGCTCTGCCTGTGAGGGGACGTATTCCCAGGTTCCGGGATTAGGACGTGGACCTCTCTGGGGGACCACAGAAGTCACTCAGGAGGCTCCTTCCCACCGACTGGGAGAAGGAGGAGCTGCACTTTTCAGTGCAAAAGAGTCTTCATTTTTAGACTAGAGTGGGCTCCACATGGTGATTGCTGAGCAGGGGACCTTTGCACCTAAAAGGGGTCAGATCGGAAAGTTAGAGATTTGCCCTCCATCCCACCCAGAGCAGGGCAAGCACTCACCTCGAAGTTCGAGGGAAAAAGTGGGACAAAGGGAGGCTTGGGGGTCCCATCGGACTGAGTGCCAGGAGCACACCCACTCCCCCAAGAGGCCACCTTTCAGCGGTCAGCCGCCAAGTCTCGGCCACCTGGTAAGCTGGGCCTTCTCTGCAGAGAAGGAACTTTCCAGGATCCTTAGGAAACCACCCCTGGGGAAGCAGTTAGGGAAGGACACAACGGAGAGACGTCACACACACTGGGATGAGCATCCACTACGGTGTTTATTAGACCTTTGATGCTGGAGGCTGCAGAATCTGGACACCGCACCAGCCAGTGTGGGCACCAGGCGGATGACCCGGACAGCAGTCAGGGGACACTGGGGGGTGAGCGCCTCAGCCTGGCTGGCTGGGATGGCGCGGCCTTGCTGCAAGGTGGTCTAGTTGGGTCCGGAAGGTCTGAAGTGAACAACGTCTGGGCTGCCTCAGAGGAGTTCAGATCCAGCTGCTTCTGACCCCACACGTGGAGGAGGGGTCCTGGGAGGCCACAGGCTCAGCGGCAAGAAGGGCTGCAAGAGAGGACAGGTCTGCAGACCAGGGTGGGGCAGGAGGGCTGGCAGCACCCGGAGGACTGGCAGGAGGGGGCCAGGTACACAATGGGCCTGCAGCTCACAGGCACACACACAGTGGGCCTGCAGCTCACAGG
>NW_025792161.1:5678-8147 GCF_021613505.1 Equus quagga | reverse complement strand
GAACCTGGAAGAAGTGGGTCAGGAGAGAGAAACGTGTGAGCAGGGAGCTGCTAGTGCAGGTAACCTGGAGGCTGGAGATCTGGAAGGAGGCCAGAAGGAGAGGGGAGGGGAGCATCCTGAGGGGATCCTAGGAGGTGAGGCTATGGCAAGGCTCGGCCCAGGCTGGGGGTCAGAGAGCCCTGTGAGGGTGGGGCAGGCCAGGGCCACTCGGCCAGGTCCCCCAAGACACCCTGGCCTCCCCCTCCCTGTCTGTTCAGCTGGGGTCTGGACGCACCCCTGGAGTCCAGAGGTCGGGGCCTTGGTCAGATTTGGAGCCAGGGCTGGGGTGAAGGCAGCGGGGACAGGGCCTGTAGCTGGCACGGGGAGCAGCCTCTCCCAGTGGGTCCTTGAGCCAGTCACTGCCCCTCTGGGGGCCTCCGTCTCCTCCTCTGGGAAGTGGAGGGAACTGATCAGTGGCGCAGGCCTCCCAGCGGGGTGCTACCATCCAAGGGAGGACAGGAACGCAAGGAGATTTGTGCCGGCTCCTCCTCGAGAGGTGAGGGGAGAGCAGTGATGATACGCAGATGACTCTGAGTCCTCAGGAGACTCCTGGAAGCAGGTGACGTTCTCCTCACACTTTTCAGCTGAGGAAAGAGGGCCAGGGAGGCCTGGGCAGGCCCAAGGTCACACAGGGCTGAGTCCTGGGGCTGGGACTGGTCTAGAATCAGAGCACCCTGGAGGTGAGAGCAGCAGAGGCAGCAGGGGACTGGAGCCGATGGCCAGGGTCTGAGATCAGGGGCCTTGGGGGACATGCGGAGGGGAGTATGGGCGCACTGACCCTGTCCTCGGCCCCGACAGGAGGCGACCTCCGTGTTAAAGACTGCAGAGAGGGCCCGCCAGGGAGCCCAGGAGAGGCAGCGGCAGCAGGTGAGGGTGACTGTGGGGGAGGGGCCTAGGAGTCAGAGGAGAGGGGGCTCGCCCTCCCAGCTGGAGACCTCCCTCAGGAGAGGGGCCTTCCTCCTCAGGCGAATCTGCTGTGGCTGCCAAGCATGACGGGCCTGCAGTGGCAGTGAGCAGGAGGAGGCCTGGAAGGGCTGGCAGCAGGGCAGATTTGGGGTGGGGAAGGGCAGGGGCCACTGCCCCTGGGAGGTGCCAACAGCCATCCCTGGGACTTGACTGATGGAGTTTGGTGATCCTGGAGGGGAGCGGGGGAGGGAATTGTGTGTGTTGGGGTGTCCCGAGGATCCTAGGCTGCTCTGTGTGGGAGTGTGGGGTGGGCAGGAGGCTGGGCTGAAGGGTTTCAGGGGAAGGTTCATGGGGGCACCTCAGAGCGGGAGCTCATCACCATGCCCATCCTGATGGCGGCACAGTGTGTCGTCCCCTCCCTGGTGATCTTCCATTCCCTGGAGCTGCTGGACGCTACGATGGAGGATTATGTGGAGGTGAGTGAGCCCGGAGGTGGGTCCGGGGGCTCAGGCTCCTGAGGGTGGGGAGGAGAGAGTCCTGTCCTGAGCCCTGAGCTCTCTGCATTTGGCAAAGGTCCTCTCAGCAGGACCTCCAGCCTCGTGTGGGAGTTGGGGTGTCAGGCCCATCTCCCCAGTGGGTGATGCAGGCTCTGCATAAGCCACCGTCCAGGTTCCCTGGGCTGCTGAGGCTCAGACCTGCCTGACTGTGTGGCCGCAGGAGGTGGTGTCTGAGCTGGACTCAGCCTCTCCCTCTGGCCCTGCCAGTGAGGGAAGAGAAGTCGGGCCCCTCCCAGTCAGGAAGCACATCAGTGGCTGAGCTGTCCCTTCCTGCCTGAGGCCTGAGTCTCCCCACGTGTCATCAGAGAGGTTTGGGTTACAAGGTCTCTTGCCTCAGTTGCTCTGTGCCCCCTGCTCTGGAGCCCAGAGACTGGCCCAGGTCCAAGTCTGGGCTCTGGATGGGCCTGCCCACTGGCAGTAGAGCAGCATTGCAAGAGGTGTGGATGGGGGCTAGTGCTGGCCAAGGGGGCTGTTTCTGATGGACTGCGGCTGTCTGCTTTCCAGGGCAATGTGCTCAACTGTCGGAAATGGAATGAAGTAAGCGGCTGCGGCCTCCCGGTGGGGAGGGTGGGGGTTGGAAATCAGAGACCCCCCCCGCAGTGGGCAGGACCCCCTCTGGCCCAATCCCCAGGGTGGAACATTTATTTGCACAGTTCGATATACAGAGCTAGGGATCCTATGGCATTGGTGGGTGGGGGAAGGGCTGGCATCAAAGACTTCTTCCTGGAGGAGGAGCTATTTTGAGCCAAGTGTGAGAGCAGTCAAGCCCTGACTGGAATCACAGGGAGGGAGGGTTCCCAAGTGGGCAAAGGCCCCAGACTGGCCACTTGCCCCTTCCTCACCCCCTCCACGAGCCCTGCAGGGTCCCCCACTCAGGCCCTGTAGGCATCCTGTGCTTGCTCTGTCCTAGCAATTCAAACTGATGGAGGAGATCGAGCTGCTCCAGGAGGCTGCAAATCTGTACACC
>NW_025792161.1:0-5578 GCF_021613505.1 Equus quagga | reverse complement strand
TCCTCCTCGAGAGGTGAGGGGAGAGCAGTGATGACACGCAGATGACTCTGAGTCCTCAGGAGACTCCTGGAAGCAGGTGACATTCTCCTCACACTTTTCAGCTGAGGAAAGAGGGCCAGGGAGGCCTGGGCAGGCCCAAGGTCACACAGGACTGAGTCCTGGAGCTGGGACTGGTCTAGAATCAGAGCACCCTGCAGTTTGGAGCAGCAGAGGCAGCAGGGGACTGGAGCCGATGGCCAGGGTCTGAGATCAGGGGCCTTCGGCGGACATGTGGAGGGGAGTATGGGCACACTGACCCTGTCTTCGGCCCCAACAGGAGGCGACCTCCGTGTTAAAGACTGCAGAGAGGGCACGCCAGGGAGCCCAGGAGAGGCAGCGGCAGCAGGAGAGGGTAACTGTGGGGGAGGGGCGTAGGAGTCAGAGGAGAGGGGGTGCCTCCTCCCAGCTGGAGGCCTCCCTCAGGAGAGGGGCCTTCCTCCTCAGGCGAATCTGCTGTGGCTGCCAAGCATGATGGGCCTGCAGTGGCAGTGAGCAGGAGGAGGCCTGGAAGGGCTGGCAGCAGGGCAGATTTGGGGTGGGGAAGGGCAGGGGCCACTGCCCCTAGGAGGCGCCAACAGCCATCCCTGGGACTTGACTGATGGAGTTTGGTGTTCCTGGAGGGGAGCAGGGGAGGGAATTGTGTGTGTTGGGGTGTCCCGAGGATCCTAGGCTGCTCTGTGTGGGGGCGTGTGGTGGGCAGGAGGCTGGGCTGAAGGGTTTCAGGGGAAGGTTCATGGGGGCACCTGAGAGCGGGAGCTCATCACCATGCCCATCCTGATGGCGACACAGGGTGTCGTCCCCTCCCTGGTGACGTTCTTCCATTCCCTGGAGCTGCTGGACGGTACGATGGAGGATTATGTGGAGGTGAGTGAGCCCGGAGGTGGGTCCAGGGGCTCAGGCTCCTGAGGGTGGGGAGGAGAGAGTCCTGTCCTGAGCCCTGAGCTCTCTGCATTTGGCAAAGGTCCTCTCAGCAGGGGCTCCAGCCTCGTGTGGGAGTTGGGGTGTCAGGCCCATCTCCCCAGTGGGTGATGCAGGCTCTGCATAAGCCACCGTCCAGGTTCCCTGGGCTGCTGAGGCTCAGAGCTGCCTGACTGTGTGGCCGCAGGAGGTGGTGTCTGAGCTGGACTCAGCCTCTCCCTCTGGCCCTGCCAGTGAGGGAAGAGAAGTCGGGCCCCTCCCAGTCAGGAAGCACATCAGTGGCTGAGCTGTCCCTTCCTGCCTGAGGCCTGAGTCTCCCCACGTGTCATCAGAGAGGGTTGGGTTACAAGGTCTCTTGCCTCAGTTGCTCTGTGCCCCCTGCTCTGGAGCCCAGAGACTGGCCCAGGTCCAAGGCTGGGCTCTGGATGGGCCTGCCCACTGGAAGTATTGTAGCATTGCAAGAGGTGTGGACGGGGGCTATTGCTGGCCAAGGGGGCTGTTTCTGTTGGACTGCGGCTGTCTGCCTCCCAGGGCAATGTGCTCAACTGTCGGAAATGGAATGAGGTAAGCGGCTGCAGCCTCCCGGTGGGGAGAGTGGGGGTTGGAAATCAGAGACCCCCCCGCAGTGGGCAGGACCCCCTCTGGCCCAATCCCCAGGGTGGAACATTTATTTGCACAGTTCGATATACAGAGCTAGGGATCCTATGGCATAGGTGGGTGGGGGAAGGGCTGGCATCAAAGACTCCTTCCTGGAGGAGGAGCTATTTTGGGCCAAGTGTGAGAGCAGGCAAGTCCTAACTAGAATCACAGGGAGGGAGGGTTCCCAAGTGGGCAAAGGCCCAAGACTGGTCCCTTGCCCCCTTCCTTACCCTCTCCACAAGCCCTGCAGGGTCCCCCACTCAGGCCCTGTAGGCATCCTGTGCTTGCTCTGTCCTAGCAATTCAAACTGATGGAGGAGATCGAGCTGCTCCAGGAGGCTGCAAATCTGTACACCGTGCAGCCCGACGAGAACTTCGGGGCCTGGTTCCAGGCCGTGGAGCCCCTGAGCGAGGAGGAGAGGTGAGTCGGGTAAGGAGTTGGGGGAGGGCAGGGCAGACTCTCTCTGCTGACCAGCTCCAGAGCCCATGGCCGTTGCTCCATGGTCAGCCCCTGATCTGATTGCATGGCGACCCCTGGGGTCCTTCGACTCCAGCTGCTGGCAGGCTCCAGGATGCACATGTGATGTGTGGCTCCTGAGAGCTCCCAGCTCTGCTCTGTCCTGTAGCTACAGCCTGTCCTGCCAGCTGGAGCCCCGATACCACTGGGTCAGAAAGATTCTACTCTTCTTCAAAGGCAAGAAGAACCGCTCAGGCCAGAGTGAGTGTCTAGACTGGCAGTGGCTGAATCCATGGGCTCAGGAAACATTCAGGCTGAGCGTGGGCCTGGGGAGGCAGACAGCTGGCCCTGGGTTCCAGCTCCACTGCTGAGCAGTCCTGTCCTGGGCGGTTGCACTCACGTTCCTGGGATTGGTTTCCTCCTCTGTGAAATGGGTGATGCTAAATATCAGCCCCTGTGTCAGGGACAGATGGGGTGCTGTTGGCTGACTGAGCACTGAGCACAGGGCTGGAGCACAGAGCGCAGTGGGGGCCGGGATGGGGTGTGCACTGTGGTTCCAGGGCAGGCCGCTCAGGAAATGCCTCTCTTTCTCCAGACACCAGACCCCCAACCAAGGGCCCAGTGGTGGTGGTCGATGACCCTCCTGAGACCAGCTGAGCTACAGCGGGGACACAGCATTGACACTCAGGGTGCACAGGGCCACCTCCCCTGATTCTGATGAGGAGAACTTTGTGATCCATTTCTTGGGGTCCCCTGTTGGCCACGAGGGAAGGCACCAACCCCTATTCTCCCTCCCCCCTTTTCCCCAGCACCTATTTCCCTATTTGGCGGGGCCATATTTTGTTGTCAATGGTAAATGCTCCGTTTGAGTATTATATTAAATTGTTGCTTCTTTCTAATCCTGGGAGTGGAGGTGTGAGTCTTTCGCTCGCAGCGCTCATGGAAACCAGATCCAGAAAATCACATTCCTCCTCGAATTTAGAAATCTCCCAGAGTGAGCAGCTCAGTTTATGTGGAGAAGGGAGAAGTGCCAGTCCCCTCCCTGGCTACTGAAGGACATGCCCAAGTCCCCCTCCCGCCGAGGACAGGATCATTGCAGTGTGGTTCACCCTGTCCAGGAGCAGAGAGGGCCCCTCTGACCTCTTGGGACTAAGCAGTTAGAGGCGTTTTCTCAGCCAGAGCCACAACCACTAAGCTGGGCATGTCTGTCAAACTAGCACGTGCCTGTCCCTAGCACATGTCCTGCCCAGGACAGTGGATGCCTTTCTACACTCTGCCAGAAGAGGGAACATTTTCCCGGTTTCTCTTGCACACAGATTAGGACCTTGTTTTCTGATTCAGTCTCCGCAATGGCTTCAGCTCTAAGTGGGGAAAATACCGTCAAAAGCTCAAAACGTGCACATAGAGAGGACGAGGCCAGAGGAAGGTCGTGTGGACATGGACCATGGGCAGGCAGGACTCTGCCTTCTCGGGCCCACTAGGGGCTCCCTGTTCACCTCTGACCTAGACTGGATCCCCCTGGGCTTCTGGTCCCTGACTCCAAATACCATTTCCTGCTTGTTGTCTATCCAAGGGGAAAGCTGTGGGATGCAGCTTTTAGGGCCTCAGCCAGGTCTCCCTCCAGAAACCTAGTGCTCCCAACAATCTGTTCCAGAAAATATCACCAGAGACAACACTTTCCAACTCATCTTATGAGGCCAGCAGTACCCTAAAAGCAAAACTAGAGTTTAAAAGTAGGGAAAACTTGAGAACAACAAGTCTCAGAAATGAGCAGTTACCGTTTTCTACAAAATATTAGAAAACTGAAGCCAACAATGTAAAACAATCATACACCAGGACAAAGAGGAAATTTTTTCAGGTATGCAAGGTTGTATCAGCATTCCAAAATTAAATCAATGTGATCCACCCTGTCATAGGCTAAAGGAGAAATTTATACATATATGTCAGTTGGTATGTGGGGGAAGTCATCAGATAGTACATATTAGATATGTCAGATTCTTTCTCTATCAATTGCACCTCATTAAAGCTCTCACAAAAATGAACCTAGATATAGAATTTACACTTTCACAAACTTTTAGAAAATGGAACAGAGACCTAAATGTAATGCAAAACAATACAACTTCTAAAAAGATTATGCAACAAACTCTAAGTGGACTCGAATCTGGAATTATGTTATTAAGAAACAAACTGAAAATATAATCTATGAAAAAAAACTGATGTTAGACTTTATTTATTATTTTGGTAAGAAAAGTTGACCCTGAGCTAACATCTGTGCCGATTTTCCTCTATTTGGCCTGTGGGATGCTGTCATGGCATGGCTTGACAAGCTGTGTGTAGGTCTACACCCAGGATCTGAACCTGTGAACCCCAGGCTGCCGAAGTGGAGTGCGTGAACTTCACCACTGTGCCAACGGGCCGGCCCCAAGTTAGACTTTATTAAATTAAAAACTCCTGCTTTGTGGAAGGCAAAATCGATGAGTCAAAAGACAAATTACAGACTGGCAGATGATATTCGTAAAACAGACATATGATAAAGAAAATATGTCCAAGATATATGTAAAGAATTCTTAAAAGTCAACCATAACAAAAAAATAAACAACCTTATTGAAAAATGGGCAAAAGACCTGAATATATCCCTCACCAAAGAAGACATACAGATGGCAAACGAGCCTGAGGACAGATGACCACCGCCACAGGTCATTCGGGAATTTCATATAAAACCTCAATGAGATACTTCTACACACCTATTAGAACTGATAAATGCAGGAAACTGGAGCCCGGTTCTGGTGTATCTGACAGTTGGTTCCATGGTGTCTGGCAGGTGGTTCCTGTGTGTCTGGCATATGGTTCTGGTACATTCAAAAGGTGGTTCCGGCATGTCCAGCAGGTTGCAACAGTGTGTCTGGGACCTGATTCCATCCTGTCCGGTTGATGCTTTCAGAGTGTCCTGGCTTTGTTTCCGGCCTGTCTTGCAATTAGTTCCCGCATGTCCAGTGGGTGATTCTGGCGTGTCTGGCAGATTTTCCAGCCTTTTCCAGAAATTGGTACCGGTGTATCCAGGACCTGGTTCTGGTGTATCCGGCAGGTGATTTTGGTGTGTCCGGCAGGTTGTTCTGGCGTGTTAGGATGGTGGTTCCAGCTTGTGTGGCAGGTGTTTGTGGCATGTCCGGCACCTGGTTCTGGCATATTTGGGAGGTGGTTTCAGTGTATCTGGTACTTGGTTCCGGGATATCCAACAGGTGGTTCCGAAGTGTGTGGCAGGTGGTTCCTGTGTGTCTGGTATGTGGTTCTGGTAGGTTTGGAAGATGGTTCCGGCCTGTCCGTTAGGTGCTTCCAGCATGTCTGGAAGTTGGTTCTGGCGTGTCAGACTCATGTTTCCAGTGTGTCCGGTGGGTGCTTCCGGTGAGTCTGGTGGGTCGATATGGGATGTCTGTGTGGTGGTTCCAGAGTGTTCAGCGGGAGCTTTTGGCATGGCTGTCGGGTTTTTCCAGCATCTAAGGTGCCTGGTTCGAGCATATCCAGCAGG
>NW_025792160.1:0-2080 GCF_021613505.1 Equus quagga | reverse complement strand
CTCAGTTTTATTTTCTCTCAAAAAATGGGGATAAGAATGCCTTCCTCATAGGAATTATGGTGAGGATTGAAGGACATGAGGAATGAACATCACTTAACATATAGTAAGCGCTCAGTGAGTGACGATTTTAGTGATAATGGTGGTGATGATGATCATGATCTGTCTATTATGACTTTGCTTGTTGGCGTGCAGACAGCTCAGCAGATGCTGACTCTAAGGAGCAAATGAAATCAGCCTCCCCGTGGTTCCGTGACCATGAAAAACTCAGTTCACTTGTGTGAAGATCCATTTTCTTAGCTTCACTAGGAAAAGTCTTGGTAGCTGCAGTGTCCACCAGAGCTGAGGGGAATAAAGAGGGTGTAAATCAACAGGGGTGTCGCGTCCATACAGCATGGGGAGCTCTCTCTCCTCTCCAGTCACTCCACCAGAGCTGCCTCCTATTTGAACCGATGTGAAAGGCTCGACAGCATTATGTTGGATGGAAAGAAGCAGGAACTTTGATTTAGAGAACACTCAGGCATTTAAGTTGCAGGCAAAGGAAAATAATCCAGAGCTCCTGGATGTGTGGAACAGTGGACAAGTTACTTGACCATTTGAAGCTTCTGGTGTAGGTGAAACAAGGATGAGAATATTTGCCTCTAGACTTCAGGAGGATAAAATGCATAATGTGAAAATGCTTTATGAACTGTGAATGTGTCATACAGAAGTAGTTAAACACGGTTAAAAGGGAGTGACAAAGAAGCAGAGGAAGGCGGTTGGCTGTCAGGGCCACCAACGAGGGAAGTACACGACAGGGTCACTGTGGGCCGGTGACAGCTGTGAGCTACATAAAGTTGATTTTGTTACTGCACCCGAGTTGCATCTGCTCTTGAGGACTGCTATGTGTGCACCACACACTCATGCAATGGATGTGTGACCCAGAAGGTCCATGTATTAGCTCATGGGGCAACCTACATTTTCAGTGACTGAAATACCAGAGCCCCCATCCTGTTGTCAAGATAGCTGGGAAACTGAATTAGTCCTAGAAGGCGGCTTGGTGCTCGTGGATTTGGAACAATGGGAGTGGGGTGGCCTTGAGCGAGATGGTTGACTGCCCTCTGCGCGAGAGCAGACCTCTGGGGCACCAGATTTAGCACCTGGGACACCGTTGAACGAATGGACTGGTGAGAGTACTCTAGTATCTGGCACACACTTTCTAAATTCTTTCTTGGGTTCCAACTTCCTTTTGTCACATTTCAGTCTTGGGAATACCCTAGATCATCTTGTTTTGACTTGGATTTTCTTGGTAAGGTCAGACATGAAACAGAGATCAACACAATTCACAGTGAAACTTACCAAAACTCGTAAGGTCACAGGACTAAATGAAAACGCTGTGTAAGTCAGTATATAATGAAGAATTAAATTGAGTAAGATCAAGTACTCAATGCCTCAGAACTAGAAAGACATGAAAGGAAACATCTGGATTCCATTCAGTTCAACAGACAGTTCCTGTACACACACTATGTGTCAGGGACAAGGCCGAACTCTGGGGACATTATGATGAGTGAGACATGGTTCTTGCTCTCAAAGAGTTTGAGACTTGGCGATGGTGAGTATGCACACGTGTCGTTACATGCATGTGACCCGTGCAATGATAGAAACACATACAAGGTGTAGAAATGGTGCAGATGGAAGTGAGGGTATTAAAAGTGATGCCTGGCAGGATTTTAGAGGATAAACAGGAGTTAGTCAGACAGATAAGGATCTTAAGTCAGAATGGGGACTCCTGGCAGAAGGAATAACATGGGTCAAGACATGGAAGAGTAAAATTGCGTGAAGTAATTGATCATCATCAGCAGCGTCAAGTTAGTGACAAGAAATGAGAGTGAAGAGTCAGTCAGATCCATCGAGAAGGGCCTCGTAGGCATTCAATGGAGTCTGGCCTCAAGTTTGTGGGTCAGCAGTTCTCAGCTGTGGTTTTGGGACCCATTGGCTTATTGCAACCTACTGGGTACTGGGACAATGTGAGAGAAAGGGGCTGCCTTACTGCCAGTGGAAGAAGAATGGAGCATGAGACAGAGTCTGTTCTGTGCTTTATCCT
>NW_025792159.1:0-1636 GCF_021613505.1 Equus quagga | reverse complement strand
AAAATCCCAAGGCCCAGCGTGCTGTCTAAAGTGACTATAGAGGAGCCATTTTAAAATGGTGTCAGAGCTGCCTTTCCAGAGAAACGACTTTGCTGTCCTGAACCTTGGACTGGGCCAATTTAGACCGGGCCAAAATGACAATGGTTTTATGTGTCAGCAGGAGAACGAACATCCTGATCACAAAGACTGAGGACTGTGGCCTTGCTCAAGATAGAGTCAATAGTCATTCAACGTTTAGCCAAAACTAGGTCTCTGCCTCCACATTTAATTAAAATTCTTTGTAACACAACCTTCCTTCTTTGCCTTAAAAGCCTCTGACTTTTAGTCCCAAGTGGGACACTATTTGGGTTTCTGTCTGAATCTGTGCTGCCCTAATTGCAATTCTTAGATCCCAGATAATGGTTTCCCTCTTAAATTGGTTTTTGTTTTCACTGGTTGACAATGGACCCTCAGTTTGAGGGTTGGGTTCTGGTGAGAGGCGCCAGTTTTCTTCTGGCCTCCCCATTTTACCAGGCCCTTGGACAATCCAGAGTAAGGAACGGGAGGCTATTTTAGATGATTCACTAATCATCAGAGCATTTAGCCCACTGGGCAGCATTTGAATACCCTATTCTTTGAGTTGAGTTTTATTAATGTCTTTGCTGATCTGCCCATTCCTTTATTTAATGAAGTTAGGAGGTTGAGAGTGGAGAAGGAAAGAAAACTTCCAAAATCTCTAAGGAGAAATTATATTGTGGGGCCAGGGGGCTATCAGTGTAATTAATGTAGGACTCTCAACATCCACCTATAGTCACACCACACACACAATCAGTCTCTCTCTGTGTTTCTCTCTCTCTCACACACACAGAACCTTCTACGTAGTTATCTCTCTAATTTCCCAAGAGTGGCATCTAAGACATTTAGCTGGAAATTAAAGTTTATTTTAAAGAACACTATGAAATTCCCTATGTGACCCTGTTCCCATATCATCCATTTGGGACAAGCGGGAAAATCATCAGCTATAGTGTCTTGGACTTTTCAGAATTCTTAAGTCCTGGAACCAATGACTCAGGACCGTGAGGCTGGAACAGACTCGGGAACAGTTTGGGGAGAACACGGGGAGGAAACATACAGTGGTGGGGACTGAAGGTTCCCAGAGATGGGGAGTGGGAGACGACACAGGCCTATTTTTCTTCCTTTGGGTTTTCCAGTTCTCCCTCCACCCGCCGGGAACGTCATTCCGCCAGAGAAAAGCAGGAGACCAAGAGAGTCCTGAGGCATCAGCTACTTTATTGTTGTGCAGGGACAAGTCCAAGGGCCAGCCCCACGGGTCATAGCGCTGCTACTCCTGGTGGCTTGCTTCGTGGGCTGCCAGGGCCACCTTGATCACCAGGATGAGGAACTCCTCGAAGTTAATGGCACCATCTGCAGTGAAGTCCAACTCTTTGAACCAGGCGTCTGCATTCTTTTCCTGTCAAGATTGAGGAGAAAGAGGCCAGTGTCTGAAGATCTCAGGGAGAGCTGAGGCCTGGCTGTCTCCACAGAGCAGCATAGGGGAGCAGTGACTCAGGGCCTCCTCAGATCCTGGCAGAGAACCTCAACCACACCATCCCCTCCTCACCTTCGTGTACTGGGGACACTCTGTCTCTAACAATTT
>NW_025792158.1:0-1294 GCF_021613505.1 Equus quagga | reverse complement strand
TGAAAGTTTATGGCCTGCAACTAACACAGTACAAAGAAATAAATTTACAGCCATTAATGCCTATACCAACAAGCAAGAGAGATCTTAAATCAGTAAACTAACCTTTGCTTTAACCGGCTTGAAAAGATATTGTACCAAACCCAAAAGCAAGAAGAAAAGGAAACAAATTAGAGAACTGAGATGAAATGGACAAATTCCTAAAAGACAGAAACTACGGAACCTAAATCAAGAATAACTAGAAAATCAGAATAGAAGTAACAAGTGAAGGGGTTGAATTGGTAAACAAGCCACCACCCACAAAGGAAGGCCAGGCCCAGATTGTTTCAGCACAGACATCTCTGAAACCTTCAGAGACCCTTAATAGCAATTCCTCACACACTCTCCTAAAAATCAGAATGGAGAGAATAATTTGCACTCATTTTTTGAGGCCAGTTGCAGCAAATACCAGCAAACCCAATCCAGGAAAATATAAAAGAATTACGCACCATGATCAAGAAGGATCTATTCAAGGGATGAAAGGTTGGGTTAATATCCAAAATCCATTTATGTCATCAAGGATATCAACAGACTAAAAAGTAACGATGGCGTCACATCATTCAACAGAACCCAGGGAAAATAACTGAGAAAATCCAGCACCCTTCCATGGTGAAAGCTCTCAGATTACCAGGAATTAAGGAAATTTCCTAACATCATAATGAGCATCTATGGAAAAGTCACAGCTAGTATAATATTTAATTGGAAAAGACTGGCTGCTTTCCCCTAAAGAAAGGAACCAACGAAGCATGTCTGCTCTTGCGACTTCTATTCCACAATGTACTGGAGATTTTAGCTGGAATCTTTATGCAGCAAAAGAAAAGAAAATGCATAAAGAAGGGTTAGAAAGATGTAAACCTATCTCTACTTCCAGCTGAGCTATCTTGGTTTTAGAAAACTGTCAGGAATCCACTACAAAGTTTATTAGAACTGATAAGTACAGTTAGCAACATGGTAGGATACAGGATCAAGATATAAAAATCAATTGTATTTCTATACACCTGCAATGAACAATCTGATAATGAAATGAAGAAATGCATTGACAGTAAGTTCAAAAGAAGAACATCTTTGGAATAAGCTTAGCCAAAGAAGTACAAAATGGATGCCCACAAAAGTGCAAAATATGGGCAGAAGAAATTAAAAAGGTATAAACAAATGGCAAAACCTCCCAATTTCATGAATCAGGAGACTTAACATCGTTGAAATGGCACTACTCCCCAGATGACCTGAGATTCAGCACATACCTGTCATTGATGCCAAG
>NW_025792157.1:0-6497 GCF_021613505.1 Equus quagga | reverse complement strand
GGTTAATTGGGATTTGATAAGTGCTATAAAGACACCAGAGATTCAGCAGTTTCTCCCAGCTATCGAACTTATTTTGGCTAATGGATATCACTCCCACTGCCATTTCAATCTTACAAAGAAGAGGATTGAGCAGTCAGAAGGTGGAAACTTAATAAAAATTGAAAGTCAGAGACGGGAGGGAATGAAAGCAGCAGAGGAAGGAGGAGGCAGAGACTGGACGGCCAGCAAGGCCTCAGTGCCCTGCACAGTTTAAGCTGAGCCAGGTATTCTTCCTGTTTCCTTGCTTGATCTTTGCTTGATCCTCCCTCTTGCCGACGCCCTCACCTGGAGGAGTCAAGCCCAGCACAGATGCCACTGAGACAGGTCAAAGCCAGGGAAAGGTCCTGGGATCAAAACTTGGCTAAGTATGATCCAAACTTCCAAGCAGTCAGAAGTAGAAAGAGCCAGAAGATAAACCTAACCCATTTTTGAAGGGGTGCCAAAGGTGAAAAGCAGGAAAACCAAAATTACTCATCAAGTCTAAAGGGGGAGCACAGAGCCAGAAGCTGAGAGGAGAAGAGGAGTCAAGCAAGTCAGTGCCAGGTAAAAACAGAAATAGAGAGTTGAAAAAAAAAAAAAAAAACAAAGCAAAGCGAAATGAAGGGTCCAAGACAATAATTGGGAGCATTCCTTGGGGTTTGATAATGGATTTTATGGGTTAACTTAAGTTAAAAGCAAAAGATGTGAGCGGGTACCTTCCTTCCTTCTGACATTATCTCCCACCTTATCAACAGTCCATTGTTACCAAGGCATTAACAACACTTACCAAACAAAGTCTAGAAGCCCTTTGAGCAGTCTTGCTAAGAACCATCTTTGTCTAGACTGATTTGGCCTTGAGGATGACCACATCTCCTCAGGACAGTTCTCCCTGGATTCCTCCATTGGCTATTTTGGGAAATGACGCACTTGGACAAATGGTCTACCTAAATGAATGGTTCAGGTCTGAGCAGCATGAGACACTGGCAGATAGGAATGCCTCCCTTAGCAGCAGGAAATTCAGCACTTACCATGTCCCATGCGGCATGCTCTCCCAGAATACTTTTAATATGATATCCCAGTGTATTTAACATTTTAAAATTACTCCATTTGGTTAAAATCAATTAGATTTTTTTGAGCATCTTGGTCTTTCTCCAGCCCAGTTTAAACCATAATTTCCTGAAGACTAGGATTATCTCGCCATGTTCTTTTTCACGTCCCCGTCGTTTCTAGTCAAGCCGCAAAACGTGAAGTCTGCACTGTGGGTTCATAGCACCTCAGAGATCATCTCGATTCTCCCCATCCCACAGTGGCAAATTGACCTCAGTCAACGTGGAGTAGAGTGTTTAGTATCAGCCTTAAAATAAGTGTTTTCTTTTTTATTGTCTTTTCTTCCTGTCTGCTTTTCAGAGTAGAAGCAACAGTAATTTAAACTTTTCTACTATGTGACCTACACTCCACAGGTACCTTATAATAGCTGAGCCAGGGCTTAACAAAGGAATTGGGTGTGTGTGGTATTTGTGTGAGCGTGTGCTTGTGTGTGTGTGTGTGTGTCACAATCTGATTGCCGATGTGGGATGGGAGATGGGAAAGAATGTTTAGGCACTTGTGTATTTATATCAAAGAGATGGTAGGGCCCACAAAAAAGAATTCATTTTTTGTGATGTTAATGTTATATTTTGGGGGGAGGTTTTGGGGGAGGAAGATTTGCTTGTAAGGGGTGGACTCATATCTCTGTGTGGGGAGGCTCAGTTATAACGACAACTGAAGTCTCTCCTGGCGTTGGGATATTTAATTGTCGTAGGGAGAAATGCAATGCTCATCCCTCGTCCCTCACACCCCCCCACCACTTCCTTGGTGCCCTTCCAAGGTAGGGCCCTTGGTGCTGGCTGCTCATTCCTCCCCCAGGGGTGGCTTTCCAAGGCCGAGGGCCAGAGATGCTTCTGTTCTGGCTCCTTCTCACTCCCCTTCCTGTCTGCTGGGGCTTTTGGTGGCAGCACCTAGTCCTGACGGGGTTAGAGTACCACCCTGGAGCGGATGGTGTGTGCACCAGCAAGCATCCAGTCAACTCATGAGTTATCCTCTGCGTGAGCTGGGCTGTGATGTGCCGTTATCTTCCTGCTCCCATTTTACACTTCACACACCAGCTTTCTCTCCAGACAGTTGTTTGATCACTAACTACTTCGAATATCATGACCATAGGCTCATTTATTTTTTTCTGTTTTAAAGGATGGTGCTGGTGTGCACAGGGAGCAGCCATGTCAATTTACACATTTGCCAAGGTATCCGATTGTGAGCTGCCTATCAAGGTGCTGACTTTAATAAAAGCTTATTACCATGAGCATTATTTAGCATTTATGTGGCTCCTCACAATTGTTTACTCATTATTTCTCAGTGCTCCCCTGTCCAGGTGATCAGTGTTAGCAACCCGCATTGTAGAGGCAATAAATCCGGGGTCCTGGAGAGGTTTTAGTAATATCCCCAAAAGGACACAAAGTGAATAACCACAGAACAGTGACTTTCCTGGAACCCCTTGAAACTGGCCTGGACCCCTCTTCCCTCTAGCATACTTGGCGAGTTCACTCATTCCATCATCTGGTTTGCAGACCTGCACAGGGTGGGCTCTTCTCGCAGATTGCAGCCCAGATACCCTGAGGCCTTCCCTGGCGACCTTATCTACAACAGGATCCCCTCCCCAAGGCTCTATCACATTCCTGTGTTTATGGACTCCACAGAGCTTAGTGCCACCTGAAGTTATCTCGTTTACGTGAAGTTGTGTGTCTTTGTGTTTGTTGTCTGTCTGCACCATTCAGGAAGGTCATCACTATGAAAATAGCAGCCTTGCCTGGGTTGTTCATGCTGTGTCCATCCTCTTTGTTGAAAGCACCTGTCATTACAGTAGGCACTCAGTAATGCTTGTTGAGAGAATGACAAAGACAGACCCTGTAAATACTGTTACTCAGACGTCATTTTCTTTGCCTTTTCATCTCTTTCTGGATTTTCTGGCCATAGTCACACATACAGTCAGTTATTCTCAATTACGCTGGAGCTAATGTTCCAGGCTGTGGATGGCCCAGGTCCTTGGCTTCCTTCCCTCTCTGGCTTCCTCTCCTCTGGAGATTCCTCCAGATCTTTCGGTCTTTTCTGGCCTTAGTTGAGAGGGGTCGAGAGGAGAGTAGGGCAATGAAAGTCCTATTAGACAATTTTGCAAGTTCTAATAGCTTTTGACAGGTACAAAGTTGAAATTATTGATCTGAAGATTTATTTTTTACCTTATTTGTGGATTTAAAAAAATGCATCTGTTTTATATATGCAGTACAGTGAAAAGTGCTTTGAAGAAGTTAAAAGCACTGTATAAATGTAAGAGAGAATTATGTATGCATGTAGTCGCATTAACCTTGGTAATTGAGACTTGGTTGTAGATTTAAAATATAATTAGTTTTGATAGAACAGTAGCTCACACTTTTCTAATGGGTAGAGCCAGACAAGGCTTAGAAAACCTACCTTTGGTAGATTTTATTTTTGAGCCATCAAATCAAGACAAAGCTTACAATCCCTTCAGAGGCTAAAAGGGTGGCAGTAGTGGTGATTTCTCATCAACAAGTAAGAATAGGCAAATGGTCTTAAATGATTGAATTTTCTTGCTTCAAATTTCAGGACAATGAGAATACAGTTTCCTCCGAAAAAATCTGAGGCTGATCTTGGAAAAAAGACCACCTGGATCATCTAAAAATAAAGTTTTCTATTTAAAGGTTGGTTTTAATGTTCATTATAGCCCTATGTGCTACCAGAAAATGGTTTGCCTTTTTGTTTTAAACATAAGGAATCAATGTAACGCCTTATACCTGATAACCTGTGCTGTTGTATTTGGTCCTCCCTACAACTCTGTCCATAGATATTATTGTTGCCACTTTATAGATGAAAAAACGGAAGCAAAACCATTAAGTGCCTTCCCCAAGGTCTTAAAAGAAGTCACCAAGAAGGTGGTGTGGCTCAAGTCTCCTGACTCCAGTTTACTATTCCCCACAATAATGTTGGGAAACCACATTGGAACGGGAAGACTCATTCCAAGTACTGCTGTCACACCAGCAAGCTTCAAAGGTCAGGCAGATATTTTACTTTATGGTTAAATTGGCCGTGTTTGCTCAGTGTGTACTATATCCCAGGCCCTGTGCTTTGCCCTGGGAGGATTCTGGGAAAGTAAAAGACGGATTAGACTTTTCTGGCTCTTACAAGCTGGTGGGAATGGGAGACACATACATACAGATGTGGAAGGGCAAGGGGGACAGTGCACTAAGAGAGATACACAGCTCTGTGGGAGCAGGGGAGGAGCAGTCTCTGAACACGTTCCAGGAAAGGGGTCACCTTCCATGCCAAGATGAACTTTGCATGAATAAAGATTTAAGTGAGGACAGACTGAGAAGAGTGAAGAGGGGAATGGGGTGTCGACCAAATTTCATCCACCTGCAATTTTACCTACTCAAATTTTATCTACCATGGCAGGAAGTTAGTGTCTAATATTTTAAAATTACTTTTAAATGCAAGTATTTGCGTATTAGTTATATAAATAGAGGTAAACACCAGAACAACTATGATAGAAACGGCTCAAGTGGTTTCCATGGGGAATGGAACTGGGGGGATAGGAAGGATTGGGGTTGTGAGGTGGGGGAGGGCTTGCCGTGGTTCTTTATAAAGCCTTCAGTACTATTTGGTTTTAAAGGCACAGGTATGGATTCCTTAGATAAATATTAATTTTTAAGTGAGCCTTAAAGAATGAGTAAGGTTTCTCCAAGGAGAGGGAGGAGGTGGGTATTGATAGCAGAGGACCCAACATTAACAGAGAGAGGCGGCAGGAGAGCAGAGGGAAGAGCAGGTAACCCATTAGGATGACTGTGGAACACACCTCCCTGCGTGGGGACGCCTGAGCTGGTGCTTGATTGCAGAAGGCCTTGGATAGAAGGGCGCACACAGACACACACACACACACACACACACACACACACACACACTCATGTGGTTGTCGGCAGGAAAGCAGTAAAGGGTATTGGGCAAAGGGGTGATATGCTCAGAACTGAGCTTTACATACAGCATTGGTTCTCACCTTGGAGATTACCTTGCTTGTTAAAATTGCTGGGCCCCACATCAAAGTTTCTTCTTGAGTAGGTCCAGAGTGAGGCCCGAGAATCTGCATTTCTAATAAGTTCCCAGGCAATGCTAATGCTGCTGGTCTGGGAACCACAATTTGAGAAGCAATAATAGAGTAATCTAGCAACAAGGAGAAGTCGAGACTAGAGTAGTGGGAGAATGAAGGTCAAGGGACTGTTCCACTAGGACAGAGCAGAAGGAATGGGGCCCTGATGGGGAGTGACGGTGAGAAAGTCCAGAACAGCAATCAAGAGAACAGACTGACTGCTTCAAAGGATAGAGGACCATTGGGCCATGTTCTGGGTCACACCAAATCACAAATCACTGTGAAATCTCCAGTGCTTGGGCCAAGTATGCCAAGAAGCACCTGAAATTCATTTTTAAAGCAGCAATCCTGTCTAGAAATTAAGCTGTGAGTTTTACCTTACTTTCCTTTTCTTCCCCATCTCTAACCTCATTCTAGAGCAATTTAGGTTACAAAAGCATCTTCCAGGGAGAGCATTCATATCTGCACGTGGTCAGAAAGTGTATCTGTCTGTATATATAAAATCGTATTAAAGCTGGTTTCCTTATTATTTCATTTTAGAACATCCCTGTAGCTAAATGGTGTTCAAAGTAAACATGGAGAACAGAAAGCATCCATCTCTACCTAGTGGGGCAAAAAATGACTGAATTCCCATACCATGTAAATACCCCATGAAAACACAGAGGAATCCTTGATCCACCCAACATTCACTGAGTATCTGCCTCGTGGCAAGCACTGCGGATGTGCTTGGATACAAAGATAAATAAAACGTGGGCTCCACTCCCAGCAGTTCAACATCTAGCAGTCTTTGTCCCATGCTCTTAAATCTTGCTAAGGATTGGGTTTTGTTAGTAATAGAAATTCTAAAGCAGGGACAGAAGAAGTTATCTTTTCTAAATTGCCCACCTCTGTTGTCTAATTATTCCACTGAGGAGAACACTTGGTCCTGGGTTACTTCGCTGAGCTCAGATATGTTTTGCTGACACACAGAGTCTGGGCAGCATCCAGCCCCCCGTTTACTCCCTGGTCTTTAAGTCTAGTAAGTATTTTATCATTTACACCTTTCGATGTCCAAAGAGAGTGCCGCTCGGGGTTTAACACATGTAATTTCCTTTACTACCTCCCCAAATAACGGGGTCATTTCAGGACCAGGACAGTTTGGCACTGGGACGTGTTTCCCAGAAGTACTAATAGCTCGAGAGAGGAGCAAGTGTCTTCACATCTGCAGGTCTGGGTGCCGAACTTTCTACTGTCAGTGAGAATCCTGTCCCAGTGAAAATGTAGAAGTGAACCAACCCTCAAAGGGATAAGG
>NW_025792156.1:2340-6062 GCF_021613505.1 Equus quagga | reverse complement strand
AATGGGGAGACTTTTATTTTGTATCATTTGTGAATAAAGTCTTACAACGGTTACTCTGCAACTCAAAATTCAGATGTAGAATACTAAACACTTCATAAATACGAATCACTTGAAATTACTTACTAATATAAAGGAAAAATAATTCTCAAATTAGACTCACCACTATTGTAGAGTTGTAATCCGTGAGACATCCATATGGTGCTGGGTCTTTTTAATAGGTTGACTACAAATGCGCGTTAACAGCAGTGTTGAGGGCACTGCTTTCTCCTCCTGGCCTCAGGCCGTACTTATTTCGAAGTCCTAAGTGACCACTTAAAGTTTCCTACACTTATAAAATACCTTCCCAGGGGCAACGACACTTTCGAAGACAAGTCACCTTTGGTAGGGGAACACAGATTTAACGGTTGCTCAAGAGTAAGTGATGCAATGAACTAATTTAACACCCGGGTTTTCCTAAAGGCAAAATAACCCCGAATGGGAAGGTGAAGAGATGAGGCACTCTAAGGATAACAGCGAATGCAAGGCCTTTTCAAAGGCAAAACAGAAGTTCCACTCCTTGAACTGAACAAATGTGACTTAATTGCCTGAAATATAGATTGTTCATTTTACTGACTGATGATAATGATGGATTTTATTTATTAATCAAATATGCTCAGCATTTTACATATATTTCAAACATTTTATTTAATCTTTAAAACAGCCGTTTGATCTATGAACTTCTGCATTTTACCAGAATGCAAACAATGTTAATATTTTTAAGCGCCATACCTATATTTAATTGTCCTGAGGTAGCAGAATGGAGGAATTTTGTTTAAGTCACCTCAGTGTGTGGTTCTCAAACTTTAGGGAGCATTTGAATCACTCAGAGGGATGGTTAGTTACACGTTGAGAAATATGTCCTTAAATAAGTCATGTAAAGTTGAATTTTGACTCTATCCTTAACTGGTCTTCAGTGCTTTGATAGCCTCTAAACTCATTGATTTCCAATTTTTTAAACCCTTTTTCTATTCCTTATGTATTTCATGATCTTGGATTAGCATTATAAGTGAGCTTCCTCTTCCTCTTCTATAAAATATGCCTAATAACCTTGCTTACTTTGTAACATTATTAGAAGGATTAAATAAAATATTTGTAAATTATTTGGAAGAGTATCTGGCCCTTTGTAAATCCGGTATAAACGTTCATTTTTATCATCACCATGATTGTTTCCAATGGGGGAAAAAGTGTCTTGAAAGCAGGGCTTATGTTGATTCTGGCCCAAGTGTTATGAAAAATTATCTAAAAAAGTAAATAAGCAAAGGGAGAGCAGTCTGTCCTTTCAGTGTTATACTTGGTCATTGTTTAACAGGACTGCTCAAAGATTATTTAGTTCTCTGGGTGAATGCAACTGTGTTTGGCTTACTATTTATTAATAATCAGGGCCAAGAATCTGTGAACTTGCATATTAGTGTATATATTTGGTTCCAGTACAGATGCAAATAATTTATGTCTGGTAATAAAGTAAGAAATCAACCAACTTAGCCAAAAAACAAAAACTCAAGCAGTGAGAAGGTTTTTTCCTCCTGACACCAAATGTGTGGTGTCTTCCAATACCTCTTTTCCAACACTCTGACATCAACCACAGAGCCTACAATTTAATCAAATCTGACACTACCTGGAGTCAGTGCAGGGCTCAGTCCCATAGACTGCCTCCTTCAGGTGCTCATCACAATTGTCAGGTTTTGATGCTTCTGTCCAACTTGGCTACAAAGAGCTCCTAGGACCCTCTCCTCAGGTTCTGTAATTTTCTAGAATGACTCACAACAGTCAAAACAATGCTATTATAATGATTACAGCTTATTATAAAGGATAAAAATGGACAACCCGATAAAGCGGTTCATGGGTGAGCTTCAGAAGGCTCTTGAGTGCAGGAGCTTCTATTCTCGTGGAGTTGGATTGCACCATCCTCCCAATCAGTGTTTGTGCACAGAAACTCTCTGAACACTGTCATTTAGGAGTTTTATGGAGGTTTAATTACATACTCATGATTGTAGCCATTGGTGATTAACTAAATTTACAGTCTTTCTCTCTTCTCTGGAGGTTGGGGAATGGGACCAAAAGTTCCAAACTTCTAATCACGGCTTGGTCTTCTGGCAACCAGGTCCCATAGTCAAGCTATATAGGGGCCCACCAAGAGTCTCCTCAGAACAAAAAGGAGCCCTATCACATTTACCACTCTGGAAGTTCCAAGGTTTTTAGGAGTTCTGTGCCAAGAACCTAGGACAAAGATCAATTATTCTTATGTTATAAAACAACAAGAAAAAGTGAAAATAACAAATAGCATTTTTTTTTTCAGTGTGGCCTTCTCACAGGTCTATAAAAAGCCCTGTTCAACTCAAACACTTTTTGCACGAGCTGTAACACCCTCTTTGTCCCCTCATGGATAAGTTAAACTTTGAATAGACATTCATTTATTTCAAATTTTTGTGAGAGTTATATATTTAACTTTGGGAAAATTTAACTTTTGGAGAAGATTCATCTAACTATGTCTCAAAATGCATCAGCTTTAAAGTGAATCTGGTAAGAGAGTAAGTAACTAGTGCACAGGCCTTGTAGGCATACAACTCACTTTCCTGTATTCCTCATGTGGAACCATGGTACCATCTGACCCTATTTGACCTCAGGTATGAGGAGGAATGTTTGGAACATGAGATGCCACTGCATAGAACACAACAACCATCTGAGATGCACTGGAAATTGGGTTGGTAGGGTTAAAGGATGTGTTTTCATTGCTAAGGTTGCCAGACTCTGGAGGGGGTCAACACGTGAAGATATTTTGACCTGTTCATTGTCTGAACCCAACTGGGAGAGCAATGTGAGGACTTGGTCTCACAAGGCCAAAATTGGTCTGAATGGAAGGAAAGGAAAGATGAGGCAAATGAAAAATACTCTTCTAAGATCTGTTGACAGACTGTAGGCAACCTACACGAGCTCTCTAAAACAGGATGACCCAGGACCCAATAAGCAGAAGTCAAAACACAGAAAGGAAAAAAGTTAAGTAATTAAGGGACCAATGACCCATGAAATAACTTGTATTTAGGTGTGAGTATTCTCCTTTAAAGGTCCTCAAAAATGGATGAAGGACCCATGACTGTTTCAATGAATAAAAGTGGGAGGGAGACTTTAATGGCCCATGGTCTTCGCTGCTAAACAAAGCACACAGACAAGATGCTCCAACCTGCTCGAAATGTCAACAGAAAGCACTGTGAGTACTGCTGCTCACAACTACACCTGCAGGATTAGGAATCTCTAATTTTAGCATTTATCCATCACAAATTAACAAGTTATGTGAGGTGTATGAAATTATGTAGTATTCTACATTCTAACCAAAGCTTGAAATTGACAAACTTTCAGTTTTACCAATCTCTTGACAATGGAGAAAATCACGTTTTACACATAATTTGTATTTGCTGATTTTCTAATGAGGTTAAATATCATTTCACTCACTCAATTGCAATTCATGTTTTCTTTCCTGTAAAACTATTTATTCTTGCCATTTATCCATTTTTCTACTGAGATTTAAGGCTATTTATTTGTGAGTGTTCTTTGATTGGAGAATTTAATCCATTTACATTTAAAGTGGTGATTGTTATGTGGGGACTTAATGCTGCCATTTTAATTCTTGTTTTCTGGCTGTTCTCTGTTTCCATCATTTCTCTTCCTTTGTATTTCTGACTGCCATT
>NW_025792156.1:0-2330 GCF_021613505.1 Equus quagga | reverse complement strand
TATTTCTTGTCAAGGAGGTCTAGTGGTGATGAACTCCCTCAGCTTTTGCTTATCTGGGAAAGCTGTTACTTCTCCATTGTATCTGAAAGAAAGTTCATTGGATAGAGTATTCTTGGCTGAAAGTTTTTGTCTTTCATTATTTTGAATATATCATTCCATACTCTCTTAGCCTGTAGGGTTTGTCCTGAGAAATCTGCTGAAAGCCTGGTAGGGTTTCATTGGTAGGTTTTCTTCTGCCTCGCTGCTCCTAGTATTTTGTCTTTATCATTAAATTTGGCCGTTTTTACTATTATATGCCTTGGAGAAGTTCTTTTAGCATTGATGAAGTTGGGCATTCAATTAGCTTCATTTATCTGTAAATCTGAAACCATCCCCAGCTTTAGGAAGTTCCCAGCAATTATTTCTTTGAACGAGTTCTCGGCTCCTTTCTCCCTCTCTTCTCCCACTGCAATACCTATAATCCTTACGTTGCTTTTCTTAATTGAGTGATATATTTCTTGCAGAATTCCTTCCTATTTAAAAATTTAGCTCTGTCTCCTCCTCCACTTGTAGCATTTCTACATTTTTCTCCTCTAGAAGACTATTTACTCCATAACATCAGTTCTATTTCTTAATGATTCTAGATTATTTTTTATTTCATTAATTGTGTTTTTCACATCCAGAATTTCTGCTTGATTTTTTAAAGTTTCAATCTCTTTGGCGAAGAGATTCATTTTATTGCTGGTTTCCTTGAATTGTCTTTCTGTGTTTTCTAGTAAGTCATTGAGTTTCTTATCATGGCTATTTTGAATTCTCTATCATTTAGGTTCTGTATTTCTCTGTCTTCAGTGTTGGTTTCTGGAGAATTGTCATTTTCCTTCTGGTCTGAATTGTTGCAGCCGTTTTCTCATGGTGTTTGATGAGCTAATCTTTTGTCAGGGCATTTGTGGTATTCTTAGGATGCAGATTCCCCCTGTTACCACTAGGGGGAAGCAGGAGCAGCGTTTCTGGCCCCACCCCATCTGCTGGAAGCTGTGGACCTATTACAGGTGCTTGCCCCAGCCTGGGGTGAATTCAGACACTTGTGTGGACTGTCGTTGGCAGGCGGGGCTTCCTTGCTGGGATGGGCCACGCTTTGGTGCTTCAGGGGCACTCTGAGCTCCCCATCTCTACCAGAAAGTGATCGCCAGTGGGCTCAAAGCTGCTGCTGCCTCTTCCCACAGCTGCCCAGGACATGTTCTCTATTTGGGGGCTCAGCAGCACTGTGAGCCCTCATCTGCATGTCTGGGAAGCATTTGCCCCAACACGTAGATCTGCTGCTATCTCTGTTTACAGTCCATTGGACTGTTGTGCTTGGTGGATGGGGCTTCCTCGCTGGGACCTGAGCTATTGCTGCCCCTTGGTGGCACAGGGGCATGGTGGGCTCCCTCTCCCCACCAGGAGAGTGAAAACAAGCACAGGCTAAGAGTTACAGCTGGCTCCTCCTATGGTCACCCTGGTGTGTGCTCCCACTGTCGGGTGCTTGCCCCAGGTAGGAAAGTGTTTGTGTGCATGCACAGGGCTACCAGGGGAGAGCAGGGTGTGCTCACCCATCTCACTTCCCCAGTGGCCAATCCACCCACCCTCAGATGTACAGCTGCGTGTGTCTCTCAGGCATTCTGTTGTGCTTTGTGGGTTTCTTCCATTGGTCAGTGAATGTCTATTTGGTTGTAGTTCAAAAGGGAGAATGATGAAGGGAACAGCTCACTGTGCCATGTTGCTGACTTCATCCTCCTGTATGTTTCTTAGCAGCATTCCAAATAGTTGATGACACTATCTAGAGCTTGGTTTGAAAAACACAAAAAACTCTTGATTTTCCTTTTATTTCACTTGTTGATTGTTATTTATTACTGCAAATCAAACCACCCCAAAGTCCAGTGGCATAGAGTAACTACAATATTGCTGTTGCAATTCATGAGTCTGAAATTTTGACAGGGCTTTGCAGGAAGAGCTAATCTCTGCTCCATGTTATGGCTGTAAGTTCCACGTGCAAAGCTGCATTTGCCGGGTGTTTGGCTCTGGCAGGATGACCTCATTCACAATGCTGGAGGCTGGAATGACTGGGTTTTGGTGAGACCTATCTCTCTCTATGTCATCTGTCATCATTCGACATTGTGGTCTGAAATTCTTTACGTGAAGCCTAGAGCCCAAGAGAACAAAAATAGTAGCTTCAAGGCCTCTGATGACCTGGGCCCAGAATTGGTACCGTATGACAATTGCCACACTCTGTTGACCAAAGCAAGTCACATGGCCAGAGCATATTGAAGGGCTTGTTTCTGGATGGAAGAAGCAGCATATATACATAGAATGGG
>NW_025792155.1:0-2368 GCF_021613505.1 Equus quagga | reverse complement strand
CAAGTAAATGTATCAATTTCTTTAGAAATTATAGAAATACTCCACAGACTGACATGAGGCACAGATTCACAGGACACATCTAACAAGCTTTCAGAGATCAAATAGTTCAAATTTATTTCTTTTATAGTTTCTCATATTTAAGTACATGAAAATTTCCATAAGCATCTTAGTTGATGGAGTGGTGAAAGGGGGCATTTCTGCAAAGATCCAGAATAGGCAAAGTGACCTTTATCTCTATTATTACTCAACCTTGTTCTGTAAGGATTAAACTGCAACGAAAGAGGTGATATCAGTGGCCAGGACTTGGCATTGATGAGAGTGAACAGTAGACATTCTTAAAGGCCCAAATGAATGTTATGGCCTTAGACACTCTGGTGCTGGTGCAGAAGTGACAGCAGAGATCTCCTCAAGGAGTGACTAGTCACTAACTGTGACTCGTGCTGGTAACAGTTAGTAAGAAAGGAGCAGTGGGTGGAACAAGGGGAGGGGAGAGGAGGTCTTGGCCCACCCACCTAGGGTGAAGAGCACCTTGTGAGCTCTGAGGCCACAGCCCAGGTCTGAGGGAACATCCGCCTCCCACTCAGGCTGTATTCTATTTACTGTCAATCATCACGTTCATGGGGCCTCTGTCAGGGAGCCAGAACAACCCACATGACAGAGGCTTCCAGAGCAGAAAGTGGTGACCTTCTGCCCAAGGGACCAATACACTGAGACAGAGGATGGTGAGTCTGGGTTCAAAGCACCTGTTCCTGTGGAACTGAGGAGGAGGCAGGTCCTGTGTGACCCCAGGGGCTCCTTGCCCTAAAATCTGGCAATGGACCCTGTATAAGGGACTGGGAGGGAAAGATCCCATTGCATTCTGGAGACACCACAGAGCTTCATCTCCTGAGGTGGCCCTGTGGGGATTCTGCCCACAAGCTGTGTCTTTCCTCTGCACAGATGTTTCTGGGAGCCCCCTTCCTCCTTGGGAATGCAATCTGGCTCTCCATTGTCTATCAGGTCCAACCTGCATCACTTGGCCAAGGACTGCACAGAAAAAAGAGATGACACAAATTTGATGGAATGTAGTCAGACAGCCAGACCCAACAGCTCATAAGATAATGGGGCCTTCACAGGTAAAGAAGTCACACATCAGTGAGGACACAGTTTGCCCAACTCCTCTTGAGTCCACTGAGTGGTTTACCAGCTGTCTGGTCAACACCCACCTCTGAGGAAAGCACCATTCTTGGATTGAGGCAGATTTCCAGGATGAATAGAGATACAAGGAGACTCTGCAGCACTTGAATTCAAGATCATATGTAACTGTGACAACTTGGGGCACATGTGACTCAATCGGGTCAGGAGAATGATTCATTATGATCATTTAGTAGGAAAACTGATTGAGGAGAATGGGCCTTCCTCTGCTTGAGTGATAATAACCAAACTCTTCAGTGGCACTTGGAATCAAACACACATATTGGAATGGACTTCAGAGCTCAAGTTTCACTGAATGTGCAATTTTTCAGATGTAATATTCAATGACTCATGGATTTCGGCACAACTCTTGCTCCTTTGACTGATAGTAGTGCTTATATGAAGTGTGGATAAATTGGACCACACTGCCGACTCTCCCTTGATGTGAAGTTAGATGCAGGAAGTGGCCAGAGAGTGATGGGCCCCCAGAGGGAATAGGAGGGGCTGCATCTTGACTCCTCACAGAGCTGGAGCACTGTGTCAAGATCACCCATGTCTGTGCCCAATGGTCAGTCTTATCTTAAGACAGGATCTAAGAGACCCTCGGGAAGCATTCCTTGCCAGACCTGAAGCCGGAGCTTCCATCTCAAATGGCTGAGACAAGAACTCCCAGGTCCACGTTTCTAGGGCTTGTGCCTGGATGCTGTTGTCGCCAGGCCACACTGCTCGTCTCTGCGGAGCTGCTTTTTCTGCGGTAGATGCTCCTGCTCCTCAGAACAACACCATGGGGGGACGTGTCAGCACAGCCTGGAAGCAGGAATCTACAAGACATAAAACATAGAGGGAAGTGAGATTTTGGGTCCCTGCTCACTTTCTCTATAGCCTAATTCCCTTGAGAATTCATTGTACATGTTTGAGATTGGCAGAGATGTTGGTAAGTGAGGGAGAAATTGCAAAAAGAAGAAAGTCACCAGTCTGGGAATGAGAAAATCTGAAAATAAACTGACAAGAAAGTCTTGCTGTTCCTGTGCTGTGTAAGGAGGGGAAGACTCCAGGGAGGCCAGCTACTGACTCACTTTTCATTTCCTCAATTGAGCAAATGACGAGACACTCCGAAACAAAGGGCAACATAAAATTCCATCTAAACCTGACACTGCTGGATGGGTGAGATTGGCTCTGGTGTCACAGAGGTTGA
>NW_025792154.1:0-1901 GCF_021613505.1 Equus quagga | reverse complement strand
GATGTCTTGGTCATCATAGTAACTAAATTGACTAACAGAATTGTGAGATAGAGAAACAAGAAGACCACAAACATTATTTTCTCCTTTAGTACCTCCTGGGTTAACCCAAGCAGAATGAACTCATTCAGACTATTTCAGCTCCATGGTTACAGTGAACATAGAAAGGACGCAGATGAGAAATTGTTCATCTGCAAAGAACATGAGGAAAATGGTGACTTGGCAATAGCAATGGACTTGGACTCTGAATTCCAACTTTACAGTTCTTATTCCATTAACACATATAACTCAGTGGTCCTCAACGTTTTTCATGCATTATAATTGCTTGGGAAAACTTTTCTTTTTAATGCTGATGTCCATGCTTTAACCATGGGTATTTATTCAAGGTTTTCCTACGTGGATCATGATTTTTGGGGAAAATAATAAGCCTACAAGTGATCGTGCCCTCTGCCAAGTTCTGAGGACTAATGACTGTGCTGAATGATCTTGATCAAATCACTTTAATGTCTTAAAACTTTTTCTTCACATGAAAATTAGAAATTCTAATAGACATTTTATTAAGTATACGTATATGATGTATATCTGCATATAATATATATATACACACATCTCAATTACTGAAAAATAACATCCCTATATATTTTTAAAATAATTCATTTAGAGAATGCCTCTTGAGAAAACACATTTCTTGATTTGGACACCAGTTTGCATCCACTATTCCTGACGCTTAAATATCTTGGGTGGATTTTTCTTTAAGAGGAAATTATTCCTCCAATTTTAGGCTTTTAATGACCATAATTTTACCTTCAGTGTCAGTCATGGCACATAAGATATTTGAGTAAATCACTGAGGTTGGCGTTATTGAGGAAAATTACTATATATTTGACATAATGTATTACTCATGTAGGATGCATGGTATCAAGTTCCACATCCCATGGATCCAAGGTGGTGTGCCACTTGTTATATTTCTGTAAATTGAAAAATATCTTTACTCAGATATTATTCTCCTACCACTATATTTCAGAGATTTGTATTCTTCCAATTTTTATCTCTCTGAAAACATAATTCAAAAACTGTTTCAAAATTTTAACACACGGATATTTCCCATTATTCTACGGTATTCTTTGTTTATATACATACATATCTATAGAATTTCAATCGTCCTGTAATATTATACTTTTATTTTCATTTTTGATTGTTAAAAGTCTTTCTGCATGCAGTTAAAGAGTATCTGTAACACAATTGTCCATTTTAGCAACTGTAAGTTAACATATCAACATTTCGTAATGTAAATTTTATAATTTATTTTTATGTTACTTGTTTTCAAATGTTCACTGTAATAAAAAGCTTTTGAATAAGCCTCTTCTCACTTATAGCCTTTGATTATTTTTAATATTTTTTTCAGAATAAATTTCCAGGAGGTTGCTGACATGAAATATGAAAAATTTCATAATTATTAATGGCCTTTTTATTTGATGGTTTCAATATTTATTAGACAAATTTTACTTATAAAACAAAAATACTTTCAGGATAAAATATCCAAAGTTAACAGTAGATTACAGGGTAAAAAAAGTACCCTTGAAAAATGTATAATTAACCAATTCCACACTTCACAATTAACTTACTTTCTTACCCATTCTTCCAGGTTTCTCAGTGTTATACTTGTCTGTTTAAATATCCCCTCTTATGTAAAGACTGGATCATTTTCCATTGTTTCTAAGATTATAGAAATATGGAACAGATTCCTAATAAAATTTGACTTGGGGCATTATCTTATTTACTTGGTTAATAGTATTAAAATTATGCTATCTATTTCTTTGATTAAAGATACGGTGTAACGCTTTTTATTTTTATTTCTTGTATTTCATCTTTTCTTAATTATATATATCTTTTGTAGTTTTTTT
>NW_025792153.1:11500-12638 GCF_021613505.1 Equus quagga | reverse complement strand
GATGGATGGATGGATGGATGGATGGATGGATGGATGGATGGATGGATGGATAGATAGATGGACAGATAGATAGATGGATAGATGATAGATGATAGACACAAATGATGGATAGGATAGACGGATGGATGGAAGACAGATGTAAAGACAGATGATAAAAGATGATAGATAGCTAGAGATAGATGACAGACAAAAATAGATAGATGATAGGAAGAAGATAGATAGAGTTGGATGGGAAAGATGGATGGATGGACGGATAGATGCAGACAGATGACGGACGACAGCCGATGCATCTGGAACCCCCGTGTAGCTCGACGGTGGGCCAGCGTGGTGCGCGGCAGGAGCGCTGTTTTCATGGTCATTTTTAGGTCAGTTAGAGAATTTGAGCTGCAACACACCACAGCCGCCTTTCTTTCCCAATCACGAGAGCCTCTCTCCTGACGAGCAGGTAACAGGGAGGTGGCCGGGGGAGGGGGTGGCCCCCAGTCCCGCAGCCTCAGCCCTCCACCAGCGCCCCGGCTCTTCTCTAATCCCCGCTCGGCACAGGTCACCTCACAGGATGGACCGCGGAGGCTGCAGCCACGGGCGCCCGCTGACCCCAGGGATGCCACAGGGCATGAGGACACGGACGCTGACCCTGTGTGCCCTCCGAAAAACAGGTGACCCAGTGCCAGAGTCCACCAGCCACCGGGTCCCAAGGCTGCCGCACAGTCAGACTTGCCGCCTTGCCTCCCTGACCTGGGAAAGGCCCGTGAGGGACCCACTGGCGTCGCCACGCTGGGGTCACAGGGGTGCAGCTCACCTTCAAACAAGCACGGAGGCCCCACCCCGGTCAGGCACCAACCACGGCCCCAACGGCCCCCAGCGGGGGCCTCACACACCAGGGGGTGCGTCCCAGGAAATCCGGGCCGACGCACCCACCCTCTGCTGATCCCAGAAGTCGCTCTGTGTGCCAAGCCATTTACTGATGGCACAAAAAATCAGCCGGGGACAGTGTTAGGGGCACTATGGTAGCCTAAAATGACAGGCCGAGTCTTGACCCTGGGAATCTGGGAATGGGACCTTGTCTGGAAACGGGGTCTTTGCAGGTGTGATGAAAGGCAGGATGGAGAGGAGGGCTTCCTGGAGGAGGCGGCCCTGA
>NW_025792153.1:8580-11400 GCF_021613505.1 Equus quagga | reverse complement strand
GATGGAGAGGAGGGCTTCCTGGAGGAGGCGGCCCTGAATCAAGGATGGAGAGGAGGGCTTCCTGGAGGAGGTGGCCCTGAATCAAGGATGGAGAGGAGGGCTTCCTGGAGGAGGCGGCCCTGAATCAAGGATGGAGAGGAGGGCTTCCTGGAGGAGGCGGCCCTGAATCCAAGGACAGCGTCCTCCTCAGAGACAGAAGAGGAGACGCAGACGCAGAGGAGCAGCCCCGTGAGGACGGAGGCAGAGACGGGAGGGAGGCGGCCACCAGCCCAGGGACCCTGGAGCCCCGGACGCTGGAAGAGGCAGGAGGGACCCTCCCCTGGAGCCTCCGGAGGGAGCGTGGCCCTGCGACCCTTGACCCCAGACTCTGGGCTCCAGGACGGGGGAGGGTGGACCCCTGGGGTTTAAGGCCCCGGTGTGGGCTCGTTTGTTAGGGCTGCCCCAGGACATTGGCACAGGTACCTTTGAAGCTTTGAAGCTGTCGACGAGTTCCAGCAGGCCCGTGGGGAACGGGGGCGGGCTGTGCCCCGTCCTGTTGGAAACGGCCTCCTCTGGGCCCGCAGCCTGCGTTCGTTCTCCCCCGTCCTCGGCCCGGCCGCCGCGGCCCTGGTGGCTCTGAGCCGGGCGGGGGTCCTCGCGGCCCGACGGGTAGTAGAGCTCGGCCAGCTTCTTGCAGAAGCGGTTCAGGGGGAAGCCCACGACGTTGAGGAAGTCCCCGTGCACCTGCTCCACCAGCATGCCGCCCAGCGCCTGGATCCCGTAGCCCCCGGCTTTGTCCCTGAGCGGGGTCGGGGGGGGTCCACAGGGGCGGGGAGGGGACACGGCCAAAGGTCAGGGGACACGTCAACGTTCGGCACGTCATTCAAGACCCCGTGACGAGTGGAGGGGACCCCGCGATCCGCACCCCAGAGGAGTGAGACTCCGGGCTCAAGTCGGACCCGATCCTTCAGACCCGGCCCCGGGCCATCGCACGGGTGGCCCTCTCGGCCCCGGGGGGAGCCGCCCTGCACCCCAGGCCCGGTGCGCGGCCCGCGGACCACAGTCTCTGGGGACGGCAGTCAAGGCCCCGGACCCCCGCCATGCTGTTCCCCGCACCTGCATTCCAGGCGCCCCATTCGGAGGCCTCTTTATGGGGGTCCTCGGGCGCCCCCTGCTGACACCTCCTTCCACGGGGGTAAGAGGGGTCCTTGAAGACCCCCCTCCAGCGACTGAGCACCCAGCACCTTTCCATCCGAGAACCCCCCAACACCTCCCCCAAACCCAGGTCCCTAAAACGGCAGGAGCCTTTAGTTAGGGGGCCCCCTCGGCAGTGGGGTGACCCCCAGTCTGTGGTGCTCTCTTAGGGGGGCCCCAGCAACTGAGACACCCCCGACCTCGGGCTCCCGCGAGGCATCCCGGACACGGGAGATGCTGAGACCCGGGGGGGGGGGTCCAGGGCGCACACGGGACCCCTCAGCCGGCCTGGGGTCACCGCCCACCATGATGCACAAGCTGAGCAGCCCAAGACTCGGAGACGGGACCCCCTTCCTCCCGCCCCCCATTCTCCTCCGCGCCCCTTCCTGACGGGGGTGGGCGGCCCCGTGCTCCCGCGCCCAGGCGGACATCCGGGGAACTCTGGGGCGTCGCCCCTCCCTTCCACCCGCACCCAGTCCTGCAGGCCGACCCTGCCCGCTTCGCCCTGGGGTCGCCCCCGACCTCCCTCCCGCACCGTCTCCGCTGCAGAGTGTGGAGCTGCGGGGACCCCCGGGGGCCTCCCTGTGGTCCGTGTCCTCTCAGACGGACAGCAGCTCGGGGCCGGCCTCTGTGCAGAGCCAGCGGGACCCCCCACCCGACCCGACCCGCGCGGAGGAACATGCAAAGTGGGGGCGGCGTGACTCGGAGCACGACGCCTCCGGAGGTGGCGCCCAAGGGCCAGCGGTGCACCCACGAAGCGTGTCCCCTGGCTGGGGTGGGACAGGCCACGGCTCGTGCGCCGAGCCCAGCTGCCTGGAGCTCACCGGGTCCCTAGGGTCCCCCAAAAGACTCATGTGCACCCCAACCTGGGAACGAGGGGGCCTCCTCCCTTGACTTCCCCCTGAGCTGGCTTGAGACCGGCTTTAACCAGGAGAAGGCAGGCTCCCACCCTCGGCCTCAGCAGCCCCGGGGGGGCGTCTACACTCGCCTACCCACTGTTGGCCCCCGGCTCCACGGGGGGACCCCGAGCAAGCCACTTCAAGAGGAAACACACGAGGCCAGACCCCCAAGCCACCATCAGACACGGGAGCGAGGCCAAAAGCCACTGGCCGCTGACCTCGCGACCCGAGCTCGAGGATCACTGATGTCTGGGGCCGACACGCTTTGGGGCGGCTGGCGCTCCATCGGGTTCAGGGTGGCCTCTGCTTTCCAGAGAGAGAGGGGTGCTGGCCGAGCGGAGTTGACCCCGGAGGCCACCCCAGCTCCCCAGACATCCCACCGTCACAGCAGCGGGTGTGGGGCCCGGGGTGGGCCTGAAGCGGTTTATGATCACCTCCTGAGAAGCATCCTTACCCACAGGGCTGCCGGGGCACCGATCGGGCACACCGTCTGCACCTCAGACCCTAAACCCAGGAGTGACCTCCCCGGGGTCACGTGCGGGCAGGACGCAGGAGGGCGCCTCCCGAGAAGGACTCACATGGGCTCCCCGCTGTCGATGTACTCCCACAGCAGCTCCTCCGACAGCTCCGAGAACTGCACCCTCGTCTCCTCGTAGAATTCCGACACGTCGGTGTCCAGACGGCCGTCTGGAAGGACAGAAGCCTGAGGGTGAGGACGCAGGACAGACATGAAACAGAAAGGCGGGAC
>NW_025792153.1:3274-8480 GCF_021613505.1 Equus quagga | reverse complement strand
GGGTTTTTGTGCGTTTTTTAAGAACTTTTTCGTCGGGGCGTCATTTACGCACGCACGACGCCCTGCGCCCGCCTCCTCCTCCGCCGTCCGGACCGCAGGGTCTCAAAGGGAACGTTCTGCGGGTGCTGGGCGGGTTTTAGGACAGACACCGCCCCCGGCCCCGCCTCCCTCGGCGGCGCAGAGGGGAACCCCGTGCCCATGCGGGACCCCCCCCCCCCCCGCTTTCCTGGGCAGCACGGGGATAAAAGGGCTCCCTCTGCGCGCACCCAGGGCACCGACAGCGCCCGCCGCGCCTCCCCCAGGGGACCCGACCCCGGGAGGAGGTGGACCGGCCGCGGTACCTCGGCTGCAGCAGTGGACGATGGCGACGCCCGTGAACACGCTGTGCTCTTTTCCGCTCAACCTGCAAGACACGGAGCGACACGCGTCTGGGGCGCGAGCCGGGCTCTGACGCGGGTCCCCGGGTCCGCGAGTCTGGGGGTCCGCGAGTCTGGGGGTCCGCGAGTCTGGGGCGCGAGCCGGGCTCTGACGCGGGTCCCCGGGTCCGAGAGTCTGGGGGTCCGCGAGTCTGGGGGTCCGCGAGTCTGGGGCGGGAGCCGGGCTCTGACGCGGGTCCCCGGGTCCGCGAGTCCGGGGGTCCGCGAGTCTGGGGTGGGAGCCGGGCTCTGACCCCGGTCCCCGGGTCCACGCAGCATTGCCCCATGGGACTCCCGACCCCCGCTCCCTGTCCGGCCTCTCCCACATCATCCGGGCCACCGCGTCCGCAATGAACCCTTAGAGCGATAGGCACAGGTGGATGCGAGCGTGGTCCCCGCTCTCAGAGTGGGAGGGAGCACAGGGCGGTCTTTTATGGGATCCAAGGTCCCGGACGTTGGGGAGCACACGGATCCACATGGGGTGGCCGGCTGCGTGGGAGGACCCAGACCCAGACCCAGACCCGGGCAGCTGTCAGCCGGCTGTTCCTCAGGCCCATTTGCTGTCCCGGGCCAGGGGGAGATGGCAGCCCACGGTGGAGGTGCGGAGACCACGACAATAGGTGATGAGGGTGGCCCGCCCCGGGGTCAGTGGTCCAGGATGGGCAGAGGGGGACGGTGTCCGACCCCCTGCGGCCGGAGCAGAAGCTCAGATGCTGAGGCGCCCGGGGAGAGCCAGTCAGATGGACACGGGGAGCCGAGAAGGATGGGGAGGGAGGGAGGTGCGGGATCATGGCCACCCGGCCCCAGGGTGAGCCCCGTGGGAGGGGGGAATGAACACGGCTCACGTCCAAGGGCGCTGGCCGACCTCCGACCTCCCCCGGGCCAGGCTGCGGCCGTCCACCCCGCCCCACGGCTCTGTCTGACGGGGGGCCGGTTCCCAGGAGGCCGATGGGTGGGCACCCACCTGGACAGCATGCTGTAGGCGTCCTGCTTGTCCACCGGCTTCTCCAGGATGAGCCCCCCCACCGCCTGCGAGAGAGTCCGGAGAGAGGGCGTCATTCCCACGCCCCAAGCCGGGAGCGTGAGAGCTGCCCCGTCCGCTTTCTAGAACCCTAGTTATTTTTTTTTAAAAATTTGAGGTGAGATGCACATAACATAAAATTCACCGTTTTACAGTAAATGGTTGTGTGGCATTTTGTGCATTCTGGACATCGTGCGACCACCATTTCTATCTGCTTCCAGAAGCTTCTTCCTCATCCTGGAGCACTCGGGACCCATGGAGCAATTTTCCCCCTCGAACCCCCCCTGACAATGGCTAATCCGCTTTCTGTCTCTGTGGATTGGCCTGTTCTGGACATTTCCTATCGATGGGATCACAGACTATGGGACCTTTTGTGTCTGGCTTCTCTCCCTGAGCATCCTGTGTTCAAGGTCCATCCACGTCGTAGCTGTCTCAGGGCTTCACTCCTGTTCAGGGCTGCGTAATATTCCACCGTACGGATGGACCACATTCTGTCTATGTATCCATCCATCCATTGGTGGACACTTGGGCTGTTTGCACCTTCCTGCTATCGTGAAAAGTGCCGGGAACGCGGGTGTACAGATGTTGTTTGAACCCTACTTTCAATTCCTTTGCGTATATTCCTAATAGTATGAAGCAGGGCCGCCCTAACAAAGGACCTCAGACGGGGCAGCTTAAACAACAGACATTCACGGTCTCCCCGTCCTGGAGGCTGCACGTCCGAGATCCAGATGCGGGCAGGGCTGGCTCCTCCTGAGGTCGCTCTCCTTGCTGTGTAGACGCCGTCTTCTCCCGTGTCCTCACGTGGTCGTCCCTCTGTGCATGTCTCATCTCCTCTTCTCATCAGGACCTGCCCTCATGACCTCATTTGACCTCCATCCCCTCCTTAAAGACCCGTCTCCGCACACAGCCCCATCCTGAGGTCCTGGGGGTCAGGACCCCAACATGTGAGTTTGGGGTCCACGGCTCAGCTCACGGCTCATTCTGCTGACTCACAGGGTAATCCTATGCTTAGCCGTTTGAGGAACCTGCGTTGCTCACTTTTTCACTTCCACGTACACACGCCCTGAACCAGAGCCAGAGACGGTGTCTGGCTCGCTCCCGCACGCCCACCCGCACGCACGTAGGTGCCATCGACCCGGGCTGCCCGGGAACAGACGGCACGTTGGGGCAACGTGGACCCGGGACGGCCCCGTCCAGCGTTTCCCGACCCCGGGCTGTTTCAGTGTTCACATGCACGGCCCCTCCGTCTGGAGGCTGGCATCGCGGCCCAACGTCCCCAGGTTCAGGTCACCGTCAGGCCAGGCGTGGGCTCGGACGGAGGGCCGTCGCGTGTGTGGCAGAGCCGCCGTGAGGACCGATCCGCGGGACCTCCCGTCACCGACCCCAAGGCTCGGTGGACAACATCCTGGTGTCGGGCAGCACTGTGTCCCCCCCAAAACGATAGGCCCGGGCCCTCACCCCCTGGCCCTGCGAACGGGACGTGATGAGGCAATAGGGTCTTTTGCAGACGTGATCCAATTTAAGGTGAGGTCTTCCTGGAGTCGGGAAACCGGGGGGCCGGGAGCCAGACTCACCACGATGGTGTCTGCTCCGATGACAACGTCGGGCGCCCGCAGGTCCTTCTGCAAGAAACCCAGATTTGGGTCAGAAACGGCGTTGACGCAAACGTCTCCCTGCTGCGACGGGCGCGGAACAGCGTCGTTCGGCACGAAGCCGATGTCCCTCCCGGGAGCGAGATCTGGGCGTCCTTCAGTGCCCCCGGGCGAGGACGGGCAGCGGGGCGGTGTGGTTCCCTGACGGGCTGCTGTCAGTCATTATTGCAACACGTAGGGATAGATAGTGACACACAAGAGTATCTAATAGTCACAGATGAGTAATAGACTAATAGTGATAAGAAATAGTAATCGATCGGACATTCATTTTATACAATTTTATATTAACTTTATATAATTTTATAATAAATGACACTGTTGGATGCATTATACTAATTATGTGGTAACACCTAGGAATAAATAAGCTACTTCTCTAAGCTAATAAATAAGCTAATTCTCTAAGCTAATAAATAAAGCTAATAAATAAGCTAATTCTCTATCGTAAATGAGACTGTTATATTAATTACGAGTATATGAGATGGTGTCACACGGAGCGATAGACAAGCTGCCTTCGTTCGATATCCTAAATGACACCATTACATAAATTACCACAGCGGATGACATAGTGACACCTGGCGCTAAGTTACGTTCATTCTAGACGTCAAGGACGCTGGTACGTTAATTGCCAGGCGGCTATTACGTAGTAATAAGTGAGCTGTGTTAGTTCTTTACTGTAAGTGATACTGTTGCGTTAACTGGACCAGTTTAGGACATAAATAGTGACAAAGTGACGGACACGCTCTGTGACGCAAATGACCCACAGTGACGCCCGGCAGTGGATAAGCTACGGGAACTGCCTATTGTTAAAACCGCGTTTCTTTAGGACACGGATGTTGAAAACCTGCGAGCGAGGGAGCGAGCGAGGCCACGGGGAGCCGAGGGGCGGGGGGCCTTGCCTGGTGCATCCGGCGGGCCACTTCCAGGGCCTTCTGCTTGGCCGTCTCGACGGCGTACGCGGGAGGGGTGGGGAACGAGGCCTTGGGGAGCGTCTCTTTGAACCGGGAAGGGACCACCTCGAACCTGAGACCCTGGAACGGGAGAAAAGGGAGGGTCGGGGGTTTATCGGGAGAATTGGAGGACACGGAACAGAATGTGCAAGGTTTACGGGAACGCGTTCCCGCTTCCCGGCCGGCTCATCCAGTCCCTGGACATTCCCCCAGGCCCGGCCCAGGAGCCGGCGGGAAGACACGGGAGGCGCGGCGGCCACATTGAGGCCAGCAGGGCGGTACTGACTCGGGTGCTGGGGTCGACGGGCTCCCAGGGTGGCCCAGAGCCCAGCGCTGCTTCCCTGAACAACTGAAAAGGCACCACCCACGTGAAATGGAACAAAAATGCCACACCGACGGGGGGCAGGGGCGGGGGGCACGTGTTTCACTTGGCCCCTAGCAGGATGAGCAGGTAGGACAGCCCTGTGGGAGGCCGGCCGTGGAGACGGTGACACCTCCGAGTGGGGTGGGGACAGGCAGGTGGGCCTGTGCATGGAGGGACAGCTCTCCATCCGGACAGGCAGCCCCATCTGACTCGTAGCGGCCCTCCGCCTCCTCCACAAGGAGCAGCCCTGTGTCACGGACCCCCTGCACCCCACCTGGCCCCGGGCCCGCCTGAGAGCTGCCTTCAGTTCTGGCCCCGCAGTGGTCCCCATGGAGGTGCAGATGGCACCCCGCACTCTGCACCCAGACCCGCCTCCACCCTTCTGACGCCCACCTGAGCCCCACCACACAACCCACAGACAGCATGGACACCCAGACAGCACAGCCCCACCATGCGGCACAGCCCCACCATACAGCACAGCCCCCACCATATGACACAGCCCCACCATAAGGCACAGCCCCACCATATAACACGGCCCCCACCATATGACACAGCCCCACCATATAACACAGCCCCACCATATAACACGGCCCCACCATATGACACAGCCCCCACCATATGACACGGCCCCCACCATATAACACGGCCCCACCATATGACACAGCCCCCACTATACGACACGGCCCCCACCATATGACACAGCCCCACCATATGACACAGCCCCCACTATACGACACGGCCCCCACCATATGACACGGCCCCACCATACGGCACAGCCCCCACCATACGGCACAGCCCCCCCC
>NW_025792153.1:1779-3174 GCF_021613505.1 Equus quagga | reverse complement strand
ACACGGCCCCACCATATGGCACGGCCCCCACCATATGACACGGCCCCCACCATATGACACGGCCCCCACCATATGACACAGCCCCCACCATATAACACGGCCCCACCATATGACACGGCCCCCACCATATAACACGGCCCCACCATATGACACGGCCCCCACCATATAACACGGCCCCCACCATATAACACAGCCCCACCATATGGCACAGCCCCCACCATATGACACAGCCCCCACCATATGACACGGCCCCACCATATGGCACGGCCCCCACCATATGACACGGCCCCACCATATGGCACGGCCCCACCATATGGCACAGCCCCCACCATATGACACGGCCCCCACCATATAACACGGCCCCATCATACGGCACAGCCCCCACCATATGGCACAGCCCTCACCGCGCGGCACAGCCCCACCATATGACACGGCCCCACCATATGACACGGCCCCACCATATGGCACAGCCCCCACCGCGCGGCACAGCCCACCATACTGCACGGCCCCCACACAGCCCCTTCACTGTAAGAACCCCCACAGCGCCCCTTGCCCCCACCCCAGGCAGCGCCTCCGGGGCCCCCTCCTCACATCTCCAGCACCCTGGTCCCCCAGAGGGCGTCCCCCACCATGCAAAGTCTCGTCCACTCTGCCGCTGTCGCCCCACCAGCAGCTCCAGGACGGACCCGCTCAGCAGAGCCCGGGCCGGGGCCTCGCAGCCCTGCACACCCTGGCCCACAGGTGACCAGGAAACTAGGCCCTGACCCCAGATCACACAGCTCCTCCTTCCCCGGCCCACCGTCCCAGACCCAGCTCACTACGGTCTTCCGCCCCTCACAAGGCCCGCGCCCCCAGACTGGGCCTGGTCACTGGGCCGATGGTCCTGAGTCACTAGGCCCCCGCTCAGTACTCCCTGAGTCACAATGCCCCCTGGACACTAGGCCCCCTGGACTCTATGCCCCCTTGACACTAGGACCCCTGGACACTAGGACCCCTGGACACTAGGCCCCCTGGACACTAGGCCCCCTGGACACTAGGCCCACAGTCACCAGGCCCCTTGGATGTTAGGCCCCCTGGACACTAGGCCCCCTTGACACTAGGACCCCTGGCCACTAGGCCCCCTGGCCACTAGGCCCCCTGGACACTAGGCCCACAGTCACCAGGCCCCTTGGATGTTAGGCCCCCTGGACACTAGGCCCCCTTGACACTAGGACCCCTGGCCACTAGGCCCCCTGGCCACTAGGCCCCCTGGACACTAGGCCCACAGTCACCAGGCCCCTTGGATGTTAGGCCCCCTGGACACTAGGCCCCCTTGACACTAGGACCCCTGGCCACTAGGCCCCCTGGCCACTAGGCCCCCTGGACACTAGGCCCACAGTCACCAGGCCCCTTGGA
>NW_025792153.1:812-1679 GCF_021613505.1 Equus quagga | reverse complement strand
CTTGGACTCTATGCCCCCTGGACGCTCGGCCCTGCAGACCCTGGTCACTAGTGCCCCCGGGTCACTAGGCCTCCGGACACTAGGGCCTCCCCTTCCCTAGGCCGTGGCCGCAGCTCGGGGCCCCGGCGCGTCCCCCTGATGCTCACCGCCTGGCGGAGGATCTCCTGGCGGCGCGGGGAGGCGCTGGCCAGCACCACGCGCTTGTGCAGCAGCTTCCGGATCACCGGGCACAGCACCATGGCGCCGCCGGCCCGCGCTCCGCTCCGGCACCGCCGAGTGCGCCTGCGCAGCGCCAGGCCCCGCCCATGCCCCGCCCTCCTCCGCGAGGCCCCGCCCATCCCCGTCCCGAACGAAACCCCGCCCCGCGCAGCTCCAGGCCCCGCCCCTCCCCGCGCGAGGCCCCGCCCCAGCCAGCGTCCTGAATGCGGCCCCAGGCCCCGCCCCGCGTGTAGCCCCGCCCCCTCGAACCCTCGCCCCGCCCCCGTCCCGCCCAGGCCCCGCCCCCGTCCCGCCCAGGCCCCGCCCCTGGTACAAGAGGCCTGGCCGACGCTCCGCCCCCCGCGCGGGGCCTGCGGGGACTGAACTGGGCGCGAGTGGGGGATGCGGGCGGGGATGTGGGCGGGGGGTGGCCCCCAGCACCCGGATGTCCCCGGCTCCTGCGGGAGCTCCGGGTGCAGGAGAAAAGCGGGGGGAGCATGGGGGTCCTCGCGGGGGCGGATGGGCGAGAGACGGGGGTCCCCGCGGGCGCGGTGGCCGGGCGGAGATGGGGGTCCCGTCGTGCGCGGTATCTGGGCGGAGGTGGGCGGTCCCCACGGGCGCGGTGGTGGGACGGAGATGGTGGTCCCCGCGGGCGCGGTAGGGGCGCAG
>NW_025792153.1:0-802 GCF_021613505.1 Equus quagga | reverse complement strand
GTGGTGGGACGGAGATGGTGGTCCCCGCGGGCGCGGTAGGGGCGCAGGTGGTGGGGGGTGGGGGTCCACGCGGGTGCAGTGGGGGGAGGGGGAGTTGGGGGGCCCCCGCGGAGCCGGGGTCAAATCAGGGTCCCCGTGTGTGCTGTAGGGGAGCGTAGATGGGGTGACCGCACGTGCTTTAGGGGAGCATAGATGGGGGTCCCGGTGGGCGCGGAGGGGGAGGAGATCCAGGGGTCCCCGCGGGCACGGTTTGGGGGTAAATGGAGGGGGCGGGGGTTGCTGTAGGGGAGCAGAGATGGGGGTCCTCGCGGGCGCGGTGAAGGTGCAGATGGGGGTCCCCGCTAGCGCGGTGGGGTGAAATGGGGGTCACCGCGGGCGCTGTAGGGGGACGGAGATGGGGGGGCGTCCCTGGAGCCGCGGTTGGGCGGAATAGGGGGGCAGTCCCCGCGGGCGCGGTAGGGGTCATGGAAACGGAAGGTCACCTGGTTCGTGGTTGGGGGCGTGGTTGGGGGCTGGGAGATGGGCTCCCCGTGGGCGCGATGGGCAGCGGAGATTGAGAGGGGGAGACGGTGGGTAGATAAACAGTAGACAGACGGAATCTCTCATGCTCAGGCGGGGCTTCCCAGCCTGGGCGCTCGTGACCCTTGGGGCGGGGTCATGCGTTCTGGCGGGGGCTGCCCTCCGCCCTGCAGGACACTTAGCCGCATTTGTAATTTCTGTCCACTAGGTGGCGGTCACTACCTTTCCTCCAAGGGTGACTCCGTCTCTAGACGCAGCCGGGTCCCCTGGGGACGGAATGCCC
>NW_025792152.1:231101-236436 GCF_021613505.1 Equus quagga | reverse complement strand
ATTAGGCCCACAGCTGGTGGCTGGAGCTCAGAGCACAGAACACCCCACATCCCCTCAGAGCTTCTTATAAAGTCATGCATTCCATCCCATTTGAAAGAGAGACTCTGAGCTCCACCACAGGGCCTTGAGGACCCCTTGCTCTTGCAGTGGCCCCTGTGACCATCCCAGCTCAGCCTTCCCCAGGACCCCACTGGCTTGAGAGGGAAGGTGAGTAGGGCTCTGCTGCTAAGTCCCCAGCCCTGCCTGGCCTCAAATGATGGACACGGGCAGGATGGGCACAGGTCAGGCAGGAGGGAGGCTGAACAGCCAGAGCTCTACAGTCCAGTGCAATGGTGGGGTGGGCAGCTGCGGCCACACTCACCTTGAACGATACAGGCACCCAGGTAGGCAGCATCTGAAAAGGAGCAGAGCAGTCGGCCGTGGAAAATATCTCTTTTAATTTGCAGGAAGAGGAGGTACCTGCAATACAAAAGGGGAAAGAGTCGCCCTCAGTTTTGGCTGAGGCCTGGAAGAAGAGGAAGGTTTGTTCGTGCCTATCCAGCTGGGTCCCCAGAGCCCTACCCAGCTCCGAGGAGTGGCCGAGACACGTCAAGCCCCTTGGAGGGCGAGCAGAGGAGCCTGAGAGGGGCCCTCAGAATCCAGAAAATCTGAAGTGTCTGCAGCAGCTTCCAAAGCTGGTGGCTAGCCCTTTCCAAAGAGATGGGAGAAGGACCAAGGAAAGCCACAGGGCCCAGAAGCCACTGTCCCTGGCAGGAACTCCCACATGATGACAACCACAGCCACTGTCACCACCACCCGCACCTCAAGTACATGCTGCCCAGGCTCTGTGTGAAATGGAGAGTCAGGAAAGGGACTCAGTCAGATGGGGACCAGTCTCGGGGTCAGAGAGACTTGCATTAGTCAATGTCAGAAAGACTTGGTTATGTGGCCAGAAGCCAGTGTCTTCACAGCTAGAGCTGTCATCTGTTTAACATCCTCTCCCCTCTCCAGGGATGGCAAACTCAGATGCCCACAGAACCAGGCAGACCTGATAATGAGTGAAATGGGCAGGCTGAGGGGGTCGGGGTCAGGATGGAGAGCACTGGTTGGGGAGGGGACACGACTCAATTGGTCCCAGTCACCACCTCCAGTGCTGAAATAATCTGATCTTCACTCAGCCTGTGAGGAGCCACGTGCAAAACCTCATCCAGAGAGTGTGATTAACATGCTGAGATCACATAGGCACTGCCACCCCAGGGCGCTGGAGCTTGCCCTCTCTGGGCGCTGGTTCACCTAAAGCACACTGGACACCCTGCAGGGTTCAGGGGCTCATTTGATGAATCTTTATCTCACCTGCTTTACACATGCCCTGTGATGGGCATTGGGGACATGGTGGAGGCTCAGATGATACTCTCTGTCCCCAACTTTGTATGGAATTGTGTGCAGGGGATAAAGGCAGTCACTAACAAATTTCATATCTGGAGTTTGGTGTGCATTTGAGCAGAGGGACAACATCACACTTGGTAGATAAGGACCAGAGCAGCTCCCTAAACCAGTGCCTCTCACACTTCACTGAGCACATGAGTGACCTGCACATCTTGTTAGAATGTGGGTTCTGGCTCAGTGGGTCTGGGTGGGCATGAGAGCCCACATTTATAATAAGCTCCCTGGTGATGCTGTGCTGCAGGCCCAGGACCACACTTTGAATAATAAGGTTCTAAACCAAAGGTTCTCAGCCCTGACTGCACATTAGAACCACCTGGGGGAGTTTCTGAAAAGTACCAACACTAACGGACCCTACCCCAGATCCAAATAAATCAGAATCTGGGTCCTGACAAAAGCTCGTGCACAAATGTCCACAGCAGAATTATTCTTAGTAGCTAAACGGTGGAAACATCCCAAATGCCCAGCTGATAAATGGATAAAAGAAAGTGGTATATTCATACAGTGGAATATTATTCAGCCATAAAGACGTATGAAATACTGATAGATGCTACAGAATGGATGAATCTTTAAAACATTAAGCTATGTGAAAAGAAGCCAGACATAAAATACCACATATTGTATGATTCCATTTGTATAAAATGACCAGAAAAGATAATTTATAGAAACATAAAGTAGATTAGTGGCTACCAGGGGCTGGGGGAGGGGAGAACAGGGAATGACCACTTGGGCACTGGGTTTCCTACTGGGGTGATAAAAATGTTCTGGAATTAGACCCTGGTGATGGTGGCAGAACTTTGTGAAAATACTAAACCCACTGAAGTGTACACTGTACAATCTGCCCCCCAAAACTAATACTCTTGAAAATCCAATTGCCTTAGAGTAGTGGTTCTCAAATTTTGACATGCTTTAAAATTTCCTGGAGGGCATATGAAAACACAGATTGCTGGGCCCATCCCAGTTATAGGGCAGGGGCCAAGTTCCCAGGGGATGCTGATGCTGTGGGTCGGGGGACCTTGCTTTGAGGACCGTGGCCCCAGACCATTCAGAATATCAATGTGATACAAACACTTGAAATGATCGAATCTTTTCTTTTTTAAAGACTGTAAACCACTCAGGCCAAAGGCCACCGGGTTTCTTTTATGCTTGCTGAATGTATGCATTGAACATAAAAGCATTCCTTTCCACTCTTTGATGAGTCTAGTAGGGAAAAATAGATTCAAATAACTATTTACTGATGAACGAGAAGTTTGGGCTCTAATCCCATAACTCAGAAATCAAGTTTGATGAAAGCTTCCTGAGAAAATAAAATCAGGTTTCACAACTTCTGAGCTCGGGTCCCTGCTCATATCAGTGGTCACTAGAGATGACTGTGGGTCATTCTGGATTCAGCATAATCCACTGAGCCTTACAAATGGCTTCATGTCCAGATGTTCATTTTTGAATAGAATAGCCACCAAATTAAATAAATAAATAACGCATCATGCTTTGGTATCACTTCTGCACACAAGGAGTAAGGAGCAGAAGCACAAGAGAACCAGGGGCCTATACTACTGTGCCACCATTAATGCTACTGCTCTACCTACTAGGAACTCAAAGATGGCTCTTACCAAAAAAATTAAAATCAACATATGTTGATTACATTCAATTTTACACAGCATTTACAAAAGCCATAGAAATCCAAAGAACTGTAAGATGACTGCTTGAAAGGACAGATAAAGAAAGCATGAAAGGTGATTTCAAATATCCTTTTTTGTGAGTATTTTTGGTGTTTTCTTCTTTTAATCCTGCCTTTTCTCAATGTTTCTTTACCCCTGAGCATGGTCATGAATGTGGTCTTAATTTCTCATATATTAAATTCTTCTTAGACTTCAGATTAATCTTACAATAAATAACAATTTATGAAACAGAAAAACTAAACATTTTCAAGATAGGGTTCAAACCGTAAGTACGAGGGACATTCTGCAGATTCTAGATTCGTTTTGAATTCTAAGGACTGTGTTGACTAAGAAAAGTCCATTTTTACCTGTGCAAGGACACGGCATTGTCTTCATTGCCTTAGGAGACATAAAAGCGTTCGCAATTTTCCACTATTCATACCTTAGCGATTCAGTCAAATGCAGGAAATGGTAGCAAATTTAATTGACAGGTGTTTAACCAGGGTTACTAACTAAAACTTCATACTCCTTCAAACGAGACTCTCTCGACAATAAAAGATCCATCTTTAATTTATATTGTGACACATATTCAATTTTTATCCTCCAGACAAGATTTTAGAGGAAACAAATGAGAAAAGTGAGCCGTTTGGGGACCTGACAAAATAATGCCTGGCATTAGTCTGGATTTGATTTGACCTTCCTAATCACACTGTCAGCACCCGGAGGGCAGGACGAATCTCTCTCTTTTTCTTTTTGTCGCTCATACAGCCCCCGCCCCCTGGGCTGTGCAGATAGTAGGAACTGATGAAAAATTTAGGAAATAAATGAATAAATTTGTCAAGCCTAAAGCAGGCCAAAGCCACATATTGTATGATTCCATTTATATGAAATAAACAGAACAGGGTCTCTTTGGGGTATCTTTTTGGGGTGATGAGAAAATGTTCTGGAACTAGATAGTGGGGATGGTTGCCTAACACTGTGCATGTGCTTAATGCCACTGAATTGTACACTTTGAAATTAATTTATTTTATGTGAATTTTACATCAATTAAATAAAACAAGCTGGCCAGATTGCAAAATACCAACACCAGTCCTGATGTCCACCATCTACGTGTCCCTCCTTCCACACACACACCCTGCCCCCGCCCCCAAGCGCCAGCTCACTAAACGTCTGCACACAAATTAATAGTAGAGAACCGAGCCATCTGCTCCCTTCCAACGTCACCTCAGTGCCACTAAGGTCAAGCTTTACCGGATGCTCGTGGATAACAAGAAAGCAAAATATCCCAGAGCCCAACATGACTCCCTGCAAGTGACGATCAGAGCAAACTGCATTTGCTTCTCTGCGGCATTCGGACCCATGCAGAGTATTCTGAGAGAGGACTATGCCCAGTGATCTTCGCCGTCACCTGATCGGAGCCTCGTCAAGAACTAAGCACACATGGAAGCTTCTCCAGCCATTGCAGTGGCCCTCCCAGGACCCTGCTCAGCTGCACTGGCCGAGGCTGTTCACGGAAACAAACCCCCCAGAAAGTGGACTGAACGTGGGCCCAGCAGAGGGAGAGGAGAAGGGAGGAGGCCCGAGGACTGGAAAATGGTGAGAGTTGAGTCTACAGGTAGAGGGAAGCTGGCCCTCCTACAGTGGGTCACTTAGCAAGAGAAAGGCGGATGACAAACAGTCCATTCTATCAGGGGATCTTTACTCCCCCAGAGAAACTTAGACCCAAAAGACAGGCCCTAGGGCTGCACTAGCTAGGAATTCGCCCATATCCTAGGGAGTCGCTTTCTGTTTATTTTTAGCATCCCACTGTCAGACATTTTCAGAGAGGACCTCCTCCTCATAACCACTGCTTTCTTGTACAGTTAATTACACTCCCGATGACAACTGTTTGAAAAATCCCGAGACAATTACGTGCAAGAGAAACCCTGCAAGCCTGAATGCTGAGTGGACGCCTGCTTCACTGCGATGCTTGGCCCTAGGCAGGAGCTCGTCTGGCCTGTGAGACTTGGAGGCCCTGGCTGGGCAGAGGGGCACGTTAAACACACAAACAAACGGGAAATACCTGGTGAGCTCTTCTTTAATCTTCAAGGGTTCGTGTGGGTAGAATTTCACTCTAAAGCACATGGTGTATGGTGGATGAGCTGAAACGTCATAAAGAAAAGGCATGAGAAAAGCAGCAAAAGACCGTGGACTCACACACACATAGGCAAGTCAGCATGAAGCCCACACACTGCCTGGGCTGGGGCAGGGGAGAG
>NW_025792152.1:212805-228101 GCF_021613505.1 Equus quagga | reverse complement strand
CCAAGAAAACAAAGCAACAGCGACAACAAGACTCAAAGAAAATGGTGGACAGGACACCCAGAGCCAATGAGGGACACAGGCCCTCTAGTCAGTGAGTACAGCTTCCCACCTCACAGCTCCCTTCCTTCCTTCATTCCCGCCAGGTCACAGTTTCAATAACATTTTCTCTTCCAATTCTTCCCCCACCCTCCCATGACAGATAAATTGCCCACAAGCACCATTCAGGTTTTTTGTCTAGTGGAATATTTTTTAGCCTGTGAGGTGGAATAATGTCACTGCACATGACTAGTTTTCCCAAATTGATGGTGCCTTTGAACTAAAATTGAGATTTTTAAAAATGTAGGCAGCCATGCACAGATAATACTAAAATATACAAAGTAGGATCTGTCTATGAGGCAGTCACTTGTAAGAAAATAAACACTTTTATAACTTTTTGATTTGTCTAAATCAAGATAGCACTATGCAGACTGAAATTCTGGTTGAGGTTGATGATTCTGGAATGTTTTAATTGTTTCAAATATCTGGAACTTGATGACCAACTCATGAGATTCTAACACCTTTTAGAATTAGAACACCTCTGATTCTAATAGGATTTCTAACACCTTTAATTATAAGACCACTGTTGACTTGCAATATCAACCTACTAAATGCACACAGTGTAGTAAAAAAAATGGACACCTCCTGTACAGCAAAGAAATGGTGAAGAAAAATATAGATGATTCTCAAGTCATTCATCTTTCATGATTATCTAGGAATTCAGTTTTGATTCAAAATATTTTATCTTTACACACCTCCAAGATTTATTTTAATTTGTTTGTCATTACCTTTAAAAGATTAAAACTAACAGTTTATTATAATACCTCTGAGTCGTCCTAAATAGAAAGGTTGAGACACTTTTTGCAAGAGCAACAGAGCAAAAAAATGGAAATAAGATAAAAGAGAAAAGGAATTTTTCTTTTGTTTTTCTTTCCTTTCTTCTTTCTATCTTTTATTAAAGTCCTCAAAATTAATACATGTTTAAGCACAACCAGTGAAGATGGTAGATAGATAGATAGATGATAGATAGACAGATGACAGACAGACAGATGCAGGAGCCATCCTTCCACTCTGCTTGTCTTTATTCCTACCCCTTTTGTCCCTCAGGTTCCTGCCCCACCCCCAACTCTCCAACACTGTTCACAACTCCCTCTCTATTCTTCCACTGCTCGCCATCCTTACACAAAAGCATGCCAACATGATTGTGTAGGTGAGGGATTGTTTCCTGTAATTTATTCTCACAAAATGAGGTCATAATTTATATGTTTCTCTTATGTTTCTCACTTAAATCTACATTCTGTCCACACCTCTAGGATGGTAGACGGAGATCTAACTCATTGTCTATAATAGCTGCATAAGAGTTCATACCATGGATACACTAGAATTCACTCCACTCTTCCCTTTAATAATCATCCAGGTTTTTTCCACATTTTATCAATTCAAACAATTCTATTATACATAAGTATAATACATAATTATATATAATTCTATGTATTTAATATGTGCAAAAGAAGATATATAAATCATTAAACACTTACATTTCATTTCTGTAATACAGACTCCCAAAATTTGAATTGTTAGGTCAACAGGTATGGGAAGATATTTTAAAGGGAGCAGAAGAATAAAGCTGACTGAAGGCAAATTGGGGAAAGGAGAATCACAAAAGATGGTCTCAAACGAGAGCTATCATTTTCTCTCCGACCTGGTCAGCATATCTGCTTACCGCACCCTAGGCTGGCTTCAGGAGGAATCCGAGCTCATTGGCTACAGATCAGGACTCACACTCTTCCTAGGGGATCAGGCAGTGAGTGATGCTTAGAGGCAGCTCCCCAGGCAGCCATCTTTGACTACCCCTGACTGTAGGAAGTCCTTCCACCCAGTCATCCGTGTGCCAAGACCTGAGGCTCCAGAATGTTCTGATGTTTCTCCCACATGGAAAGCCCTTCCATCATTTGAAGACAGCACTTATGGTCCTTCTGAGTCTTCAATAAAACAAACGTCCCTGGTTCTTTTAACTGCTCCTCATATGGGACAGTTTTGAGTGTACTCACCCTGGGTATATTCTTGTCTACTCTGTATTTCCTCCAGCACAGGGCCCCAGAGGCTGCCACATCCACTCAGGCGAGGGGACCACCACCAGCCTCATTGTGGACATAATTGTTGTTCCCCATCATCTCATCTCAGTGTTGATTCACTCTGAGTTTACAATAGACCAACACTCTGGATTCTTTTCATATGTGCCATCACTAAGTCATACAGAAAAAGTCACTAAGTTCCTGACATCTCCCTCCACTTCCTGAGATGTGACCATGGAAGAAATTAATACGCAGTACTAGTGATGCACTCACCACTATATCCCTTATCAGAGAAGGGAGGAGAGTCAGCAGGAGGAAAAACAGGAGGAGGCAAATTTCAAGTCTGAAATTTTCTATCCTTTTTCTTCTACCATCATAAACACCCCTACTGTGTCTTTCTCTCATATTGATCCAGAATCCTTGACACCATGTCACCAATTGAAGAAAAATTATTTCCCTATAAGTTAAAAGTGTCACATGTTTCTGACATAGTGAACCACTAGTAGCACCAGAGACCTGTGCCGACAAGAAGCTCGACCCCATCCTCTGGGTCTGAAGAGTCCACTGTGGCAGCATGCTTCTCCTTGAAGAGCTCACCTAAGGCTCTGGATGCACAATTTCATTATAAAGCAAGTAGTAAAGCTACGGAATGCTTCATCACAGGATTGGAATAGGCTGAAAAGATAAATAATTTTCCCCCAAAATGCTGATCTAGTTCTGCATGGCAAGATTTACGAGGATATGGACCTCTATGTCTTGTTCAGCATTTTATCCTCAGAGCTAATTATTGACAAAAGATTGACTCTCTGCCTGTCTGGTTGAATGAATGAAGGAATGATGATCCCAACCTTTGAGGCAGATGTCAAGGAGAACAGCCAGGCCCTGCCATCATATTCATCCCATCAAATACTGGTCCACAGTCTGAATCACGACAGCAATTTCTAGGATTTATATTCTGAAAACCTCTGGTCCTATAGAGAACAAATTCAGGGACTCTGGGATTGGTTAGAACAGCTACTTCTAGTGAAAGGATCAATTAATTCAATCAACAAATACTTATTGTGCACCTACTAGGTACCAGGCACAGGTTTAGATGTACAAATAATAGCAGCTGTAAACCCACAAAAATTCTGTCTTTGTGGAGGACACATTCTCATGGGTAAACAGGTCTAAATTCAAAATAAACAAGTGAAGTATGTAGGACATTAGAAGGTCCTGATGGAGTGGAGAAGAATAAGGCAGAAAGGATTTAAGGGGTGAGAGAAGACCACCCAGCTCTTTTCCTTGTCTCATCTTCCCTATAACCAAGTCCACAAAGGTAAGTACAATTCTCTTTCCCACCTTCTGGAAAACCAAACCAGGGGAGAAAGACAATCATTTAAGCTTTTAAGTCATTAAACAAGAGGATGGGGAAAAGTCATCCTTAAATGTGCTGGCACTTGGTTTGGGGTCAAAAGCCCTGCTTTGGAGCATTAGCATGTGTCCACACCAGCTGAAAACGAGCCTTCCCAGGTTCGACCTGGCAGCTGGCATTTACTCCCTGGGTTATGTCCAGGGTCGGAAATCCCCTTGTGGGGATGACTCTGTCCCCTTCTCCAAGCAGCTAAGTGTCTCTGACATTCCAGCTTCCATGTCTTCCTGTTCTCAAGCTACAGGGAAAGGGGGAAGAAGTAAAGGATGACTCTTTTCTGGGACAGCCATTTGGATCAGAATCAGAGTTGGAAATGTCTGAGGAAGGAGCTATCTGGGGAGCAGGAAGCACCTGGCATGGTGTCATCATGAACAGCCACTGTGTGTCTTTACCAGACCAGGCAAATGGTCATCCCACAGGGGAAGATGTTGTGTTCCATCTCTACTCTGGTACTAAGGCTTCAGCATCAGTGTCAGGGGTACCTGGGATGGTGGGAACCCCAAATCCCCCACAGGATGAGTGTCCAAATTCTGAAGGGGACTTCCAACAGTGAGCAAGCCACCTAGCTTCTCTGTTTCTCCCTCTGGAAGAGTGGACATCACCAGGGGCCACAGCTACCTCCCAGGGCTGTTTGGACTGATCCATTGGGTTTGTGGCACGTGTACAGGGCACAGTACCTAAATGTGAGCTTTTGTTTTGTTGGGACAGACACTCCCATCAGAAGAGGAGGAAAGAACGAGTTGGCAATGGAAGGAGGAGATGGAGAAGACTGAACTCAACTCAAGGCAACAGCTGGAAAGCACTGACTCAGCCATGTAAGTGCTAGAAATGAGAACAGCACTGAGTAGCAGAGAAGGAGAAAATGCAAAGATCTGCTTTCCAAATGCCAGGAGCATGTACTTGCACTGAGAACAGTAGGGCTCCTCTCACAACCCTGCCCCCTGCCAGTCGAGTGGCTCCATGGGGCAGCTCAGTGGCCCCTTCTTGCATCAGCAGATCCAGGGGTATTATCACTTTGGTAGTTTGTTAACAGTGAGAACATCAGGAGAGGAACAGCTGTTTGCAAAGCAGAGACAGACTTCCTCATCTCCACTTTGAGACCTTGCCCAGAAATGGGGATGGGATACGAAACAATTAGTTGAGCAGGCTTCTGGGTGAAAATTAAAAAAAAAGACTTTCTATTTTTAACCAATAACTGTCCTGAAATTTTTGTAAAACAAATAGGCTTTTTTTGAGAAACATGACTTAGTAGCTTTACTTAGAATGCAGAAGTCTTTCTCCAATCATCACAAAGAATAATAGGAAAACAAAAAAGCACAATTTCAGGAATATATATATATATATAAAGTTAAGATCTTTCTCATATACATTCTGGCTGACAGCTATGAAAAATTTCCCCAAATTCCTTTGAACAGCAGTTGGAGCCTAGAGCCAGTAGCTCTGGCGGATGTTAGGGCAATTTCTGTACTTAGAATTTGCCTCTCTTATGCCTCCCTTCTCTGGGACTCCATTGAAAAAAAAGTGTGACCAATTTGTCAGACTTTCAGACTCGGAAGAAATACTGCAAAGGGTTTAGCATTGCAGAAAGGACCACTAATCCTGTGGAAATACGAGGACCCCAAACAGGCATCAGGAGCTCCAGTTCCTTTCAGCACAACTGAGACCTTCTTATTCCAAGCTAAATGAACAGTGTCCTTCCCATGTTTTTCCAAAGGAGGAGGGGGCTTTAGAGTGACAACAGGAGCACACTCCCACTTCTTCGTTATGCACACATCATGCATAGTGACGCTGAAAATCCATCTGTGTCGCAGTCGATGATGAAACAGCTCAGGAGCACAAACTCTTCCTGCACATGTGCAAAATGATACTTGAGCACCAATAGGGCAGAGCATTACCCATTCATTCAACAAACTGTAACTCTTGGGATATGTTTAAATGAGCCAGCCACAGAGAACTGCTCTATTCTAGGTGGAAACGATTGTCATCATTCAACAACAACTGCCACCATCATCCTCAATCAACAGCAGTGACTATCCCTCCATCACTCTTCTACTTGATGACAACCAGCAGCCTCCAAGATGCTCCTGGCACTGTGTTGCCTCTGCTTCCAGAGCAGAGATGGGCTTTTATCATATTCACTTCCTCCTCCTCCTGGGGCAGTTCTCTCTTAAGCTTTAATAGCACATGCAGGCGCCCACACATGCACGTCCTGAGCGAGGTCACACTCTAACAACTCTCTTAGGGGACACCGCAGCGCTGAGCAGCTGCCTCACAAATACTTGTGTTCAGAATTCTCTGCCTCCTGTCCTTCAGGAGAAGCTCTGACAGCGACTTTGTGTCCAACACTTCTGATCTCAGGTTCACCATCTGGACAAATTGTTATGACCAAACTTAAAACTCAGCCTCCATTTCCTCCTCTGTGAAATGGGGAGAATAATGGAACTAACCACCTAGAGGAGACATCAGCAAACTTCCTCGGTACAGGGCCAGAGAGTGAATATTTTCGACTTTGTGGCCTCAAGGTCTCTGTCTCATCTACTCCACTTGGCTGTTGTAATGCGAGGGAACCCAGACAAGATGGAAACAAATGGGCATGGCTGTGTTCCACTGAAACACTACAATCTGAATTTCATAAAAATTTTGTGTGTCACAAAATATTGTTTTGCTTTTCTTTTAATCAATCATCTAAAAATATGATATATCCAAAGGAAACAATATCATTATCTTGAAGACACATCTGTACCCCCATGATCATAGCAGCATTATTCAGTAGTCAAGGTACAGAAACAACCTAAGTGTTCACTGACAGATGAATGGATAAAGAAAATGTGGTATATATACACAATGGAATATTATTTACCCATGAAAAGAAGTAATGCTGTCACCTGGGACAACATGGATGAATCTGGAGGGCATTATACTAAGTGAAATAAGCTAGACAGAGAAAGAGAAACACTGCATGGGATCAGTGTGGAATCTAAAAAAAAAGGTAAAACTCTTAGAAACAGAGTAGAAAAGTGGGTGCCAGGGGCTGGGGGGTGGGGGAAATAGGGAGAGGTTGGTAAAAGAGTATAAACTTTACATTTTAAGATAAGATAAATAAGCTCTGAGTATTTAATGCATAACTTGGTGACTATAGTTGATAACACTGTATAATTGAAATTTGCTATGAGAGTAGAATAATGTTCTCACCAAAAAAAAAAAAAAAAAGGTAAATTGTGAGGTGACAGATGTGTTGATTAAGTCAATGGGGAATCCTTTCACAATGTATGCATATATCAAATCATCACTTTAAATACCTTACAAATTTATTTGTCAATTATAACTCAATAACGCTGGGTGAAAAATAAAACCTATTCCCAGCCTGAAGGTCCTATGAAAACAGATGGGGGTCCAGGTTTGGCCCAGGGGCCGGGGTTGACTGATTCCTGACAGAGACCTCGATGAGGATGAAATGAGTCACTGATGCAAAGCACTCCGCAGACTGCCTGAGACCTAAGTACCCAACCCACAGGAGCTATCACTCTAGAGGCCGAAGAAGAAACTGATGTGGTTGAGGTAAAACCCTTCAACTTGACCCAGCCCTACATCTTGGTTCAAAGGGTGAGAGGGGGACTGTCATTTCTCAGGAAGGAGCAGGGATGAAATAGGCAAGCAACAGGTGCACACATGAAGAGATATCTGGCAGTCCTGGTTCTACTGAAGAGCTTTGCTGCCTGAGCCCAGGGTGCAGTGACCTGAGAATTTCAGCCACAAAAGTTAACGTAAGTACAGGAAACTGAAGGCAAGAGTTCCAGGTGACTGCTTGCTGCAGGTGTTGTGTAACTAACTGCCCCCTTGGAGTCATGTTGGTAGGTGTAAATCAACTAGTAATAATCATAATTACAACAGCCAAATTCAATTATTTCTGTAACTGAGATTTTACACCATAAAATTGCATCCCAAAACGAGGTATTATAGAGGATTTCCAACCAAAGTGAAACAGACAGGAATAAGCTTTCCTACCCACGTTTGAATCCCCTCCAGTACTCACGTATCAGGCACAGAATCTCTCGGCCCATCGTGGTTCTCATTCAGACATTTATGTGCCAACACACATGTAGTTTTGCATCATGTGGCCCACTACGAAACAAGGTGGGTGTTCCTGAAGGAGGAAGGAAGCCCCGGGAAGTACCTCCTCAGTGATATAAAGGCTTCTGCTCCTTTGCTTTCTGCTTTCTCTACTACTCCTGCCACATCCCCTCCCTCCCACAAGGAGGAGTGTCGGGTCCTCCCTGAAGCACAAATATCCACCATCGTACCTGATCAAAATGACATCAATGTCGCCACCAACCATACCATAAGGATAAGGTTAAAAACTATAAATCTGCGGCTTATCAAATGCATACATCATTCAGAATTCAACACTATAAAATCAAGTTTTATTTGTTACCATTATTTCTTCCATATGGGGAAATAAAGAACACAATGTGAAAACCATTTATAGACTCGAACTGCATGGGTTTTCTTTTTTAAAATTATTTATTTAATTTTTTATTGAGGTCACATTGGTTTATAACATTATATAAATTTCAGGCATTATTATTATTATTATTATTATTATTATTTTTGCTGAGGAAGATTAGCTCTGAGCTAACATTGTTGCCAATCCTCCTTGTATTTTGCTTGAGGAAGAGTAGCCCTGAGCTAACATCTGTGCCAATCTTCCACTATATGTAGGTCGCCATCACATCATGGCTGATGAGTGCTGTAGGTCCATGCCTGGGATCTGAACCCACAATCCCAGGTCCCCAAAGTGGAATGCACTGAACTTAACCACTATGCCATGGGGCCAGCCCCAAGGTGTACATTGTTATATTTTGAATTCTGTATAGACTACATCATGTTCACCACCAAAAGTCTAGTTTCCATGCATCACTGTACAAATATGCCACTTTACCCTTTACTCCCTCTCCCGACCCCTTCCCTTCTGCTAACAACTAATCTGTTCTCTGTATCTATGTGTTTGTTTATCTTCCACATATGAGTGAAATCATATGGTATTTTTCTTTCTTCGTCTGACTTATTTAGCTTAGCATAATACCCTCAAGGTCCATCCATGTTGTCACAAATGACAAGATTTCATCTTTTTTATGGCTGAGCAGTATTCCATTACGTGTGTGTGTGTGTGTGTGTGTGTGTGTGTGTGTATTCTTTATCCATTCATCCATTGATGGGGACTTAGATTGCTTCCAAGTCTTGGCTATAGTGAACAATGCTGCAATGAATATAGGAGTGCATATATCTTTTCAAATTAATATTTTCATATTCTTTGGATAAATACCCAGTAGTGGGATAGTTGGATAATATGACATTTCTATTTTTAATTTTTTGAGGAATCTCCATACTGTTTTCCATAGTGGCCACACCAATTTACATTCTGATTAGCAGTGTATGAGGGTTCTCTTTTCTCCAAATCCTCTCCAACACTTACTTCTTGTCTTTTTAATAATAGCCATTGAGACAGGCATGAGGCAATATCTCATTGTAGTTTTTATTTGCATTTCCCTAATAATTAGTGATGTTGAACATCTTTTCATGCGTCTGTTGAACATCTGCATATCTTCTTTGGAAAAAATGTCTGTTCAGATCCTCTGTCCATGTTTTGATCGGATTCTTTGTTGTTTTGTTGTTGAGTTGTATGAGTTCCTTACATATTTTGGATATTAATGCCTTATGGGATATACGATTTGCAAATATCTTCTCCAAATTGTAGGTTGTCTTTTCGTTTTGTTGATAGTTTCCTTTGCTGTGCAGAAGCTTTTAGTTTTATGTAGTCCCATTTGTTTATATTTTCTTTTGTTTCCCTTGCCTGAGTAGGCATATCCAAAAAAAATATTGCTAAGACCGATGTCAAAGAGTGTACTGCCTCTGTTTTCTTCTAGGAGTTTTATGGTTTCAGGTCTTACATTCAAATCTTTAATCCATTTTGAGTTGATTTTTGTGCATGGTGTAAGATGATGGTCTACTTCCATTCCTTTGCATGCGGCTGTCCAGTTTTCCCAACACCATCTATTGAAGAGACTTTCCTTTCTCCATTGTATCTTCTTGGCTCCTTTGTTGAAAATCAGCTGTCCATAGATGTGTGAGTTTATTTCTGGACTCTCAATTCTGTTCCATTGACTTGTGTATCTGTTTTTCATGCTGTTTTGATTACTATAACTTTGTAGTACATTTTGAAACCAGGGAGTGTGATATCTCCACCTTTGCCTTTTTTCTCAGGATTGCTTTGGCTATTTGGGGTATTTTGTTGTTCTATATAAATTTTAGGATTCTTTGCTCTATTTCCATGAAAAATGTCATTGGGATTCCAATTGAGCTTGCACTGAATCTGTAGATGGCTTTAGGTAATATGGACATTTTAACTATGTTAATTCTTCCAATCCATAAGTACAGAATGTCTTTTCCAGATTCTTAGATTTCTTTATGTCTTCTTGAATTTCTTTCAATAATGTCTTATAGTTTTCAGTATTCTGGTCTTTCATCTCCATGGTTAAATTTATTCCTAGGTATTTTATTCTTTTTGTTGCAATTGTAATTGGGATTGTATTCTTGATTTCTCTTTCTGCTAGTTCGTTATTAGTGTATAGAAATGCAACTGACTTTTGCATGTTGATTTTGTACCCTGAAACTTTACTGTATTCATTAATTATTTCTAATAGTTTTTTTGTGAATTCTTTAGGATTTTCTATATATATAAAATTATGCACCTGCAAACAGTGACAGTTTTATTTCTTCCTTTCCAATTTGGATACATTTCATTTCTTTTTCTTGCCTAATTGTTCTGGCTGGAACTTCAAATAGTGTGTTGAATAAAAGTGGTAAGAGTGTGCATCCTTGTGTTGGTCCTGTTTTTAGATGGATACTTTTTAGTTTTTCACTCTTAAGTAAGATATTGGCTGTGGGTTTGTCATATATGACCTTTATTATCTTGAGGTACTTTCGTTCTATACCCAGAGATTTTTATTCAGAGTTTTTATCATAAATGGATGCTGAATCTTAGCATAAATGAATGATTTCTTGGCATCCTATGAGATGATCATGTGGGTTTTTTTCTTCATTTTGTTAATGTGGTGCATCACATTTATTAATTTGTGGATGTTGAACCATGCTTGCATATGGTAATAAATCCCACTTGATCATAGTGTATGATCCTTTTAATGTCTTGCCATATTCAATTTGCTAATATTTTGTTGAGGATTTCTACATCTATATTTTTCAGCAATAATGGCCTGTAATTTTCCTTTTTTGTGTTGTCCTTGTCTCCTTTTGGTATCAGGGTAATGTCAAAATCATAAAATAAGTTAGAAATTGTCCCATCCTCTTCGATTTTTTGGAGGAGTTTGAGAAGGATAGGTACTAAATCTTCTTCTTTGAATGTTTGGTAGAATTCACCAGAGAAGTCATCTAGTCCTGGACTTTTGTTTTTTGGAAGGTTTTTTATTATTGTTTTAATCTTTTTACTAGTGAATATTCTATTCAGATTCTCTATTTCTTCTTTATTCATTTTTTGGAGATCACATGATTCTACGAATTTATCCATTTCTTCTAGGTTATCCAATTTGTTGCCATATAGCTTTTTATAGTGTTCTCTTATAATCCTTTCTATTTCTGTGGTATCCATTGTAATTTCTCCTCTTTCATTTCTGATTTTATTCATTTAGACTTTTCTCTTTATTTCTTAGTTAGTCTAGCTGAGGGTTTGCCAATTTTATCTTTTCAAAGAACCAGCTTTTAGTTTCATTGGTCTTTTATATTGTCTTTCAGTCTCTATTTCATTTACTTCTGCTCTGATTTTTATTATTTCCTCCCTTTTACTGACTTTGGGCTTCATTTGGCTTTTCTAGTTCTTTTAGGTGTAGTGTTAGATTGTTTATTTGAGATTTTTCTTGCTTCCTTAGGTGGACCTATATTGTTATAAACTTCCCTCTCAGAACCACTTTTGCTGCATCCCATAAGTTTTCATATGTTGTGTTTTCATTTTCATTTGTCTTGAGGTATTTTTTAGTTTCTCTTTTGATCTCTTCATTGATCCAATAGTTGTTTAATACATGTTATTCAGTCTCCACATATTTGTGACTTTCCAGCTTTCTTCTTGTAATTTATTTCTAATTTCAAGCCATTGTGGTTGAAAAAGACGCTTGATAAGATTTCAATCTTCTTAAGTTTACTGAGAATTGTTTTGTTTCCCAACATATGATCTATCTTTGAGAATGTGCCATTTGCACTTAAGAAGAATGTGTATTCCACTGCTTTTGGATGAAATGTTCTCTATATATCTATTAAGTCCATCTGTTCTAGTGTTTCATTTAAGGCCAAGGTTTCCTTGTTGACTCTCTGTCTGGATGATCTATCCATTGATGTAAGTGGGGTATTAGTCCCCTACTATTATTGTGTTGCTATCAATTTCTTCTTTTGGTCTGTTAATTGTTGCTTTATATAATTTGGAGCTCCTATGTTAGGTGCATAAATATTAATAAAACTATGTCTTCTTAACAGACTAATGTCCCTCTTCATCCCCTGTTAGCTTTTTTGGTTTTATGTCTATTTTGTCTGATATAAGTATAGCTACACACACTTTCTTTTGGTTGCTATTTGCTTGGAGTATCATCTTCCATCCTTTCATTTTGAAGCTATGTTTGTCTTTAGCACTGAAATGGGTCCCCTGGAGCCAGCATATTGTTGGGTCTTGTTTTTTAATCCATCCAGCCACTCTGTGTCTTTTGATTGGTGAATTCAATCCATTTACATTTAGAGTGATTATTGATATATGAGGTCTTAATACTGACATTTTATATTTTGTTATCCATTGTTCTATATTTCCATTGTTTCTTTTTCCTTGTATTTCTTTCTGCCATTTCAGTTTGGTGGTTTTCTGTGATGTGTTTCTCAGTTTCCTCTTTTTTTAATGTTTTGTGACTCTGCTCTGAACTTTTGTTTTGTGGTTACCATGAAGTTTGTGAAAAAGATCTCATAGATTAGATAGTCCTTTTTCTGCTGATAGCCTCTTATCTCCTTTAGCCAATACAGGTTCTGTCCTTTTCTTTTTCCACTTCTATGTTTTTATTGTCACAAGCTAGCCTTTTTTGTACTGTAAGTTTGTTACCAAATTGAAGTGATTACAGTTTTTTTTAATGATTTCTTTCCTTTAGGATTTATGCTATAATTTTTTCTAAACTACTCTGCTATGGAGTTGCAATTTTCTTTCTGCTGCTGCTTCTTCTTTTTTGTTGCAGAGGAAGATTCACCCTGAGCTAACGTCTGCTGCCAGTCCTCCTATTTTTTTACATGAGCCACCATCACAGCATGTCCACTGACAGACGAGTGATGTAGGTCTGTGCCCAGGAACTGAGCCCAGGCTGCCAAAGCAGAGTGCACTGAACTTAACCACTAGGCCACCAGGACTGTCCCAAGTTCCAATTTTCTGATTCTATCTATTTATCACCTTGCTTAAAGCTTTGTATACCTTTGCATCTTTTTGTTTCATGTAGAAGAGCTTTTTCCAAGATTTCTTGTAAGGCAGGTCTAGTGATGATAAACTCCCTCAGCTTTTGTTTATCTGGGAAAGCCTTTATTTCATCTTTATATTTGAAAGATAACTTTGCTGGATAAAGTATTCTTGGCTGACAGTTTTTATCTTTCAATATTTTGAATATATCATTCCACTCTCTCCTGGCCTGTAGGGTTTCTGCTGAGAAATTTGCTGATAGCCTAATGGACGTTCCTGAATAGGTTATTATTTTCTCTCTAGCTGTCCTAAATATTCTTTGTCATTGACTTTTGACAGTTTTAATATAATGTGCCTTGGAAAAGGTCTTTTGGTGTGAGACAATTTAGGGTTCTATTAGCTTCATGTACTTGTATATTCAGTGTCTTCCCTGGGTTTGGGAAGTTCTCAGCTATGATTTCTTTAAATAAACTCTCTGCTCCCTCTCTCTTTCTTCTCCTTCTGGGATACCCATTATTTTTATGTTGTTTTTCCTAATTGAGTCAGACATTTCTCATAGAATTTCTACATTTTTAGAAAATCTTAGTTCTTTCTTCTCTTCCATCTGAATCATTTTTGGATTCCTATCTTCAAGCTCACTAATTCTCTCTTCCATATGGTCTGCTCTATTTCCAATGCTTTCTAATTTATTCTTCATCTCATTTTTGTATTCTTCAGCTCCAGAATTTCTATTTGTTTTTTTCTAGAGTTTCAATCTTTTTGGTGAAATACTCCTTCTGTTCATTAATTTTATTCCTGAGCTCACTGAACTGACTTTTCTTGTAGCTCACTGAGTTTCTTTATGACAGCTAATTTGAATTCTCTCTAACAGTTAGATGCAACCTTCCATGACTTCAAGTTTTATTTCTGGAGAGTTGTCATTTTCTTTTTGTGATATTGTGTTACTGTAGTTTTTCATGGTGCTTGATGAGTCATTCCTCTGCCACATTTTAGTAGCAAACACACTTCTTATTTGGGTAAGGCTTTGTTTACTCTGATTCAGAGCTGCTTCTGGTTCTGTATGAGAGCTTGCACTTTCCACCCTCCAATGCCTCTGCCAGAGGTGTCAGTGCCCTTGTTGAGCTGCTTGTACCTCTGAAGTTGTTGGTACCTTGTTTCTTACAATGTTGCTACAGTCAGAAGTGTCACCATTAAGGTCACTGGGCTGGCGAGCACCTCTGTTGCTTCTGGGGTCACCTGGGTCACAGGTTCCCCCACTGCAGTGGAGGGAGGGGGAGAGTTGGGCATGAGCCAGGGTCACACACACCTCCACCTCGTCCGGATTTGTTGGATCTACAGGTGCCACTGCTATGGGTGAGGGGGCCAAAGCTGCAGGTGTTACTGCAGCTGGGGGGACCAGGGCTGTCGGCTCCATTGTTGTTGTTACTTGGCTCTCTGCAGGCTCTGGTGCTACTGCTCCCAGGTTTCCTCGGGGTGCCGGAACCACTGCTGCCAGGGGTTCCAGGTTTATGGGTGTCACCACCACAGCTAGGGGAGCTGGGGTCATAGGCAACTCCACCACCACTATGAGGGCAGTGGTACCTGAGTCATGAGCACTGCCAGCAAGGTTCCTGGAACCTCAGGTTAGGGGCACTGCCACTGCTGTCAAGTTCCCAGGGTCTTGGATGCAGGCCTGCTGCTGGAAGGGCTGGTGTCAGAGGTGCCACCACCAAAGGAGGGGAGGAGGCTGGTCACAGGTACTACTGTAGTTCCTGAAGCCACAGATCACAGGCATCACCTGTCACTGCTGAGGGAGGGAGAGAAGCTGAATCACAAGTGCTGCTGTAGTTCCTGCAGCCTCTGGTCTCAGGCGCCAGCATGATTCATGGAACCTCAGGTTGTGGGCATCACTGCTGCTGCTGAGGGTATTGGGCTCTTGGATGCAGTCCTCACTACAGGGAGGGCCAGTGTTGAAGGCACTGCCACCATGGGAGGGGGAGGGGACTGGGTCACACCATTGTTACCGTTCTTGGAGTCTCCGGTCATGGGCCCCACAGTGTTTCCTGGCACCCCTGGGAGCACTGGCTGCCTGGGTTCCTGGGATCTCCATTCACAGGCATTACCACAGTTCCTGGGGCTTCAGGTCTCAGGAGCTGCCATCACTGCTCCCCTGGATCCACCATCTCCACAAGATCCAGTCCACCTACCTTCAGATGTATAGATATATGGATCTCTCAGGCGTTCTGGTGTGCTGTGGAAAGAGTCCTTTGTTGGTCCATGGATGTCCTACTGGTTGTAACTTAGAGAG
>NW_025792152.1:206446-212795 GCF_021613505.1 Equus quagga | reverse complement strand
CGCCCAGGATCCGAACCCTGGGCCGCTGCAGCGGAGCGCATGAACTTAACCACTCGGCCACAGAGCTGGCCCCCAAACATGGAAATTTTTGATGAAACAGTTGAACTTGGGAAAAAACGAGATATCTTACCAAACATACTGACCTCATACTAGAGTAAGAGAAGTCGGCTTACAAAGCTGGAAAGAAGCATTGGAATGGAGAAAATAGGAAAGAGCAAAAACAGCCAAAACTAAGCCGCAGTAGGTGGGGACTTAGAATTATTTGATTTATGAAATGAGTTTTGTTCAGCTGTGTGTCTTGATTTTTTTAAAGAACATGTTAGTTGCTCCCTAAAAGAAGCATTTCAATTCTAGTTAACAAGCATTTATTACGAACAGATTAGACACATAGCCTTGTGTTAAGCCATGGACCAGGTGAAGAAATATTCTAAACTAAATACTGGGGACATGATTAGACAAGTATATGAATGAGGACAATGGGACAGGATGCCCCAAAAGGTCAGAGATGGGATTACTGTCAACACAGGTATTCAAAGAAGTAAAATGTGTGAAGCTTTACTGTCAGAAGCATATGATGAAACTTTAGCAAAAAAGAACACACTCATGAAGGGGGAATAATGAGCCATGAAGCAGAAGCATGAAGATCATAAAGGAGCAAACAGAAATACTGAAGGGTGGGCAATCTGAGTGGGGTCTCTCATGCAATGGGCAAGGTGGTGTTCCCCAGAAATTCCTGCCCACCCAGAACATCAGAATGTGACCTTATGTGGAAATAGGGTCTTTGTCGATGTAAATCATTAAGTTAGGATGAGGTCATATTGGGTTAGGGTGGTCGCTGAATCCAATGACTGATGTATTTATAAGAGAAAGGAGAGGGAGACTCGGACATAGAGACACACAGGGAGAAGGTGATGTGAAGATGGAGGCAGACACTGGAATGATGCAGTGACAAGCCAATGAAACAATGCCAAGGATGGCTGGACACTACCAAGCGCTAGAAGAGGCAAGGTAGAATTCTTCTCTAAAGCCGTCAGAGGGAGCAAAGCCCTGCTGACACCTTGACTTCAGACATCTAACCTTCAGAACTGTGAGAGAATAAATTTCTGTTGTTTTAAGCCACCCAGCGTGGCTAGTTGGTTATGGCAGCTAAAGGAAACTAATATACTCAGCAAGGGGAGTAATTGGAAGAAGAAAAGAATTGGGAGGCAGGCACTAAACTGGCCTGATGAATGGGCATGGGACCTACAGCTTCTCTCCTTCTGTTCCTTACACCAGAGCAAAATCTACACTCCTGGTACATTCTCTGTGCTACAGAAGATTTGTTCCCCATGGACAAAATCATTCTGCTGTGAGGGGACTGGAGCAAGCAGTACCCAAGGGGTACCAGAAAGCTAAGGAATGCTGCATAAACATGGAGTTTCACAAATATCACCATCAGAGATATGCCATCTCAGGATTCCAGGAAGAGTCATTGTAACCTCAGGGAGGGAGCACTACAGACATCAGCCAGCAACTTGACTCAACGTTGCTCTTATGGCTGAGTAAGCCATGTATGATGCAGAGGCTGGGGGTCCTCCCACTCTGATTTGCATGCAGAAGCCATGTACAAGCACCCTTGTCTCTTCGGGGTGCTTGGCTGAGCACAGTGCCTGGTAAATTGAATAAGAAGATCTTAACTACTCTGCTGGGCTAATCAGGCAGCAAGCAAGATGAAACAGAGAGCTTCTGTGAAAGACTTGTAAGCAGGCTTCCTTTCATCCAGGGCTCTATCTTTACAGTACACGCTCAGTGCATAATGCGCTTTGATTCCTTCCTTCCTCTTTCTTTCTTGATTTTTGCATAAAGCTTTCTCTCCTTTTATTTCCTCTTCTTTTATTACCAAGTGATACATGAAATATTCTCATTGTAAAAGATCTGAGTAAACTATAACAAGATATAACAAAATGTGAGATCCTCACTTCCCTCCACCCTACTCCCTTCCCCAGAGGTAACCACAGATAGTTCGCATCGTTATAGTCTTTGTTCTATGCACTTATATAGTCATATAAAATAATTTATTTTCATATAAATGGATCATATATATATATATGGTATTTTTACTAACTTTTTTAACTCTAGAATATATCCACTAAATCTTTCAGCGTCAATAATATGCCTGCCTAATTCCTTTTAATGACTGCATGTATTCCACATAATTTATTTATCCTTGCCAAAATTGCTGGGCTTTTTATTGCTTCCAGTTATAAACAATGCTCCAATGGACATCCTTGCATAATACACACCTGTGCTGAAATAAACTTCGCTTTAGATGGAGTCATAAAAACGACCTTGTTGGATCAAGAAACATAGGCCTTTTAATCTTGAAAGATACAGCCAAATTTCCATCTCAAATGGCTGTACCAGCTTATACACTCCCCCCAGAAGTTTCACCCTCATCCTCATCAACTGGACATTATCAACACTTACAATGTTCTCAGTATAATAAACAAAAATATCTTGTTTTAATTTGCATTTTCCTTGTTACTAATGATTTTGAGCATCTGTTTATAAGTTTGTTGGCCACTTATTTTTATTCCTTCAATGTGTCTTTTCATTGAGTTGTTGATCTTTGGGTTTGCAGTATCCACTTTCCATTCTCTGCAACTGATATATATAACAAGTATATATTTGGAAAATATTCTTCCAATTATTTTGCTCGCGTTTTAATTTGTTTATAATTCATTTTATAGTCATTCGTTCAACAAATCTTTACTGAGAATCTGCTCTGTTCAGTGAACAAACCAAATGTTCTGTTAAAAATGCTCCTAAATTTTTAGCTAAAACTTCTATAGATTGTTAAATATATTGGCCTTTGAATTCATCTGGAATTTAGGAGTACTTTCATACAAGAAGTTATGTCTTTAGCTTTTTTTTCCCAAGTGGCAAAGTGATCCAAAAATTATGCCTTGAATAATCTGCCTTTCTGTCTTTGAAATACAATCTTCATCATAACCCATATTCCCAACATAATGCGTCAGTTTGGAACTGTTTTTTTCTGTTCCACTGATTCTTCTCCTTTTCCTGGGTCCACCGGAATCACCATGTGTGTCCATCACAAGGCCTTGAATTGCTACCTAATAGAACAAGGACTTATCATTGTCCTTTTTTACATATTTATTGGCTAGTCCTAAGCGCTTTCTTTTGCAAATGAGCCTTAGAATCAGTTAGTTAAACGCTATAAAGAATCTCACTGAAATTTTGATCTGAATGTATGTATCAATTTGTGAAGAACTGCTTTTATTAACAATATTAACCAGAAAAACGAGAAGTCTCCCTTTATTGAGCTCTTTTCTATATACCTCCACAGTAAAATTTCAGAGGTTTTTTTCTAATCTTTTTCCTTTTTTTTGGCTGAGAAAGATTCACTCTGAGCTAATGTCTGTTGTCAATATTCTTTTTTCTCATTTTTTTCCCTCCCCAAAGCCCCAGTACATAGTTGTATCTTTTAGTTGTAAGTCCTTCTAGTTCTCCTATGTGAGCCACCACCACAGAATGGCTACTGACAGATGAGTGATGTGGTTCTACAGCCAGGAACTGAGCCCAGTTTGCTGAAGCAGAGCATGCTGGACTTTAACCACTAGGTCATCAGGGCTGGCTCTCAGAGTTTTATTTATATAGATCTCACACATTTCTTGTACATTTATTTATAAGAAATTTATGTCTTTACTTGTTATTGCTATTGTAAACAAAAGTACTTTTTTCCATTACCCTTGAGAAATAGTTACTGCTCTTGTATTTAAAAAGATATTGTTTTAGGATATTAACCTTTTTTTTTTTTGTGCTGAAGAAGATTGGCCCTGAGCTAACACCTGTGCCAATCTTCCTCTATTTTGTGTATGGGTTTCCACCACAGCATGGCTGACGAGCAGTGTAGGTCTCTGCCTGGGATCTGAACCTGTGAACCTGGGCCACTGAAACAGAGCATGCTGAACTTAACCACTCTGCCATGAGGCCAGCCCCTAGGATATTAATCTTGTATCCAAGGACAAAAACCATTATTAGTTGTGGGGAAGAGGTGGGGAGCAGGGCAGGTGGAGAGCTTGAAGAGATCCAAAGAGGACAATACCAGGTTTAAGATGCTATCTGGAGCTCTGAGAGGGAATCTCGCACCCCTTAGCACACTGGGCTTGGCTGAATGGAGTGAGGTGTAGGGGCAAGACAAAGAAATCTCAGAGTAGTTTAGGGGAAGTGTTTTGTTTGGAACTGAGAACACTGAAGAAATGGTGGCACAGTGTGTTTAAGCAGAGATGAAGCCTTAGAGAGTACCCACAAGTTTCCCCGAGGCTTAAGCGTGGCACGGAAGAGGCTGAGCAGTTTCTGCCTGTCCTAGTGGTGAATACAGAAGTTCTGACAGCCAACGAGTGAAAGAGACCTGGAGTGGGGACCACAGAGGGCAGAGTCTACAGATGTGCAGGACAGACCATGGTGGGAACCACAGGTGTAACAGAAGATGCCAGTGCACACTCAATGTCCAGGTGGGACCAGTTACACCCAGAGAGGGTGCAGTGGAGAAAGAGGCCAGCAATCAAAGGTCAAACCACATAAGACATGCCAGGGGAAGACTGTGCACAAGACAGATGCCCCGCTCACTGCCATGATGGTATGTAAGCTTTCCCTGCCTCAGGATGCCATTCTGGGGGTGGGGAAGCTCTTAATTTGGGAAAACTACCCCACTATAGAGTATATGCTTTCAAGTGACGATGTTCAAATTACGAATTCTCTGGGTAATTTGCTGAAAGAGATCAAATTCTAAACTGGCAGATCCTGAGGTACCCTGAAGTGGCAAAATTAAACTTTTTGCCCCAGAGGAAATAGAGGTTCACAGCAAGTTGAATTCAGTCATGGGGAAATAATGTTACATTTCTGCACATCTGAGTCAAAGTGCGTAACTTTTTAAAACCTTTTCATGCTAATATGATTTGCGTGGTTATGTAGACCCTGTCAGACATGTAATCTTTGTCCTCTTGATGTGTACCACCACATGTACACACACTGGGGTATGTTGCACAGTTTTGGGGACAAGGCTAAAAGCCATAGATTGCAAATGAAAAGAGTCACTGTGTCTTACAGAGTAACATTCCTCCATGGAAAGAAAGGACTCTGGAAATCAAACATCCAAAATATGTCACTTCATTTAACTCCTTGTTTGCAGGCAATCTATTATCTGAGTATTCTTGAAAGAAAAAGAAAAAGAAAAGACCAACTTCTCAGTCTGCTTTTGTACCCATAGACACACAATGATGGAATAGGGAAAGTGAAATGCTGCCCAGACAAGTTATGCCACCTACCTGCATTTTTACCTAGGAGACAAAGAATGGTTAAAAATTTGATTTTGAGGTTCCAATTCCAGGTAGGATGGACTAATTACACCCCACACTGTCTCTCTCACTGAATGAAGCTATAAAACCTGGACAGAATATGTCCATAGCTATTTAATGACTCTGGAAAGTAAACAGTAGCAGGCAGATTGAAAAAGAAGACAAGAATTCAGAGGACCACTGAACCAGTGTTGAGTTTACCATGCTTTTTCCTCAGTATCTCTGGACAGAACTCAGAGACACCTGGAAGGGCATCAATATGGACGAAGAACGCTTGTAGAGACACTCCTAGTTAAGGCTCGAGGAGCAGAACAGTGGGCTCTGGCAGCAACATCTGCAGTAGGCAGGGGCTTGGAAATTTCTTTTCTAGAATGTTTTTAACCTAATTTTTTTAATAGTTATAGAATTACTCAAGTTATGTATATCATATTGGGTGAGTTTTTGGTTTTTGAGGAATTGGTCCATTTCATCTAAGTTGGCAATCTTATGTATCTAAAGTTGTTCTGTGGGGTCTGTAGTGATATCCCCTCTTTTGTTCCTCCTAGTAGTAATCTGTGTCTTCTATTGTTTTTCTTCATCAGTCTTGCTAGAGGTTCATTAATTGTCTTATCTTTTCAAAGACTTACTTTTATTTTCATTGAGTTTCTGTATCATGTATTGATAAAAGTAGCAACTTAGATGAATCTCAGAGTTATTAATGCTGAGTTCCAGAAGCCAGTCTCAAAAGATGTCATGCTATGTGATTCCATTTATATGACATTCTCAAAACACAAAACTCTATTATTACGGAAACACATCAGTGGTCACTCATGGTTAGGGGAAGAAGCTGTGACTACAAAAGGGCAGCATGAGGGAGATTTTTGGGGTGATGGATCTGGTCTGTATCCTGACTGTGGTGGTAGTTACACAAATCTGTCTATATGTTAAAATTCATAGAACTATACAACAAAATAAAATCAATTTTACCAAATGTCCATTCAACAATTAAATTT